>NC_084750.1:3846060-3856060 GCF_033978785.1 Entelurus aequoreus
TTACACACTTTTCAACTTTGTATTGTGTTTTGGCTTATAGTTGATGTGTTGTGGTGTTTGTATTTGTTGTGACTACCGTAGCTGTTTATTTAAATAAAAGTAGCAGCTCTGATGATCCGTTGCCCGGATCATGTTTGTTTAGTTTTCGATTGCCTCGGTTCCTGTTTCAGCACCCCTGGGTTTGTGTGTCGTGGTTGTCATGGGGGCTGATTATTTTCACCCGCCTCTGATTAGTGTTCGGGACGCTCGCCTGCTCCTGGGCACTAATCAGAGAGATGTTTATTCCCGCTTTTCGCCACACTCTGTCTGGCTGTTTTATTTGCTTCCATGCAACACGTTTCGCCGTTACCTTTTCGATCCCTATGCTTGTTTTCTTTTTGCCAAGCTTTAGTTTTTGCTCCCCGTGCATTCGGCACACGTTGTTTTTGTTTGTATCCTGTCTGATTTCGTGGACAATAAATCATTATCTCACCTGCACTTTGCCTCCGGAGTTCCTGCTCCATCCTTGGGTCAGGTTTTTTGCACTTTATTTTGGATATTAAGATTGTATTATTTTATGTTGGAAAACAAACACAGAAGTAGCAGGTACGTCTATTGTTAAAATGTTCTTTACTCTTATTGAAAATGTCTTGAATATTGACTGAGAGCATAACAAATATGTGTATATATGAAATACATGTGTATATATGAATATGAATACATATGTGTATATATATATATATATATAAACAGTATGTATATGTGTATATATGAATATGTACACGTGTATGTAAATATCTATATAAACAGTATGTATATGTGTATATATGAATATGTACACGTGTATGTAAATATCTATATAAACAATGTGTGTGTGTGTATATATATATATGGGTATGTATATGTGTATATATATATCTTGTTAGAACGAATCGTACACTAATCAGCCTTTTATTGGTGTCTACATAACAGCACAGTATACAGTGCATCCAGAAAGTGTTCCCGACGCTTCACTTTTTCGAACATTTTATGTTACAGCCTTATTCCAAAATTTAATAAATTCAGTTTGGTCCTCAAAATTCTACACACAATACCTCATAGTGACAATGTCATGTTTTTTAAAAAAAAAAAATCATTATTTAAATAAAAACCTTTTTAAATTGTCATCTTTTGTTTAAAAAAAATAAATTTACATTGTCTAATAGGATATTGTGTGTAGAATTTTGAGGACAAAAATGAAAGCATTACATTTTGGAATAAGGCAAAAACATAACAAAATGTGGAAAAACAGAAACACTGTGAATACTTTCCGGATGCACTTTTTAAAATGTGTTCTTTACAAACCTTTTCACATTGTCATTTTTTTGTGTTTTTTTAAAATTCGTTTTAAATTGTCTTATTTTATTTAAAAAAAAAAAGTTTTTCCACATTGTTTTTTTTTTTTTCTTTTTTTTTTTTTAGAAATAAAATACATTTACATTGTCTTTATGGTTGTTTTTTCAAGCTTTTTTGCATCATGATATGGAGTATTGTGTGTAGAATTTTGAGGACAAAAATGAATTAATTCCATTTTGGAATAAGGCAGTAACAACAAAATGTGGAAAAAGTGAAGCGCTGTGAATACATTCCGAATGCACTTTAAAAAAAATGTTTTTTCACATTTTCCTTATGGGATTTTATTTTTAAACCTTTTTTTAAATTGTCATTATGGTTTACAAAAACAAAACTTTTTACATTACTTTAAAAAACAATCAAAAAAACTTCACATTTTCATATGGGGAGTTGTGTGTAGAATTTGGTGGACAAAAATGACGGCTGTGAATACATTCCGGATGCACCTCCTCTGCTTTGGCTCTGCTCACGCTCCTGGTTGCCCCATTGCGGTTCTAGTCTTTGTCACTTCTCTACACCTCCTGTGTGCTATTTCTGTTCCTCTCACCTTAAGTGTGCATCCTTCATTATTTTCCTCACTCCTTTTTGAGTGCTCTTTTTGTTATTATTCTTATTTATTTTTCTGCCCTGCGTTGGGGTCCCACATGTTTTGTCATTTTTCTATTTTCACGACGCTGAGCTCCGTTCCCTTTGTTCTCCGTCGCCCTCACCTGGTTAAATGATTATTTATTGTATATTTCGACAAAACGGAAACACAAGTAATTTTTCATTATTTCAATAAATGAACATACTTTATTAAACCCCCAAAATAACCAATCAATCTTGAACTAAAATATATCTACAAAACAAGACCTTTTTATCTTTATGACATTTTTGGGCATTTAAGTTGAACCAACTAGTAATTGAAATACTTAAATTGTATAAAAAAATATTAGTAATATATTCAAAAAAAGAACTAATTTCCACAACAACAGATTATTATTATTATTATTATTATTATTATTATTATTACAGCAATATACAACATAGACAACAAGCAAAAAAACGACTCGCTTGTGGTGTAATGTTGATGCTCATAATTCCGGGGGTCATGAATGCAACCTCGCATGCAAAACCGGCATTGTTGCATAATGAGGAAGTGCTGTGTTGTTGTGTTGTGGCTACTGGCTAGCGCTGTGGTGCTATTGTACTGTATGTGGTGTTATGAGGACTATTGTTGACGTCTTCATATCAACAATAATAATAATGCATTGTTTACAATATATTACTTGTTCACTACAACTACATTACTTAAAGTAAATTACTTGTACACTATTACTACATTACTTGCAATGTATTACTTGTATATTATTACTACTACTATATCACTTACAGTATATTACTAGTACAATATCACTATTACTACATTACTTGCAATATACTACTTGTACATTATCACTACTACTATATTTTTTACTATATATTGTACAATATCACTATTACTACCACATTGTTTACTACATACTGTACAACATTACTACTACTACATTGTTTACTATATATTGTACAATATCATTACTACTAGATTGTTTACAATATATTACTTGTACAACATCAGTACCACTACATTATTTACTATATATTACTTGTACAATATCACTTTTACTACATTGTTTACAATATATTACATGTACAATATCACTCTTACTACATTACTTACAATATATTACATGTCCAATATCACTACTACTACATTATGTACAGTATATCACATGTACAATATAACTACTACTACATTATTCACTATATATTATAAAACCCAAAACCAGTGAAGTTGGCATGTTGTGTAAATGGTAAATAAAAACAGAATACAATGATTTGCAAATCCTTTTTAACCTATATTCAATTGAATAGACTGCAAAGACAAGATAATTAACGTTCAAACTAGTAAACTTTTATTTTTTGCAAATATTAACTCCTTTGGAATTTGATGCCTGCAACATGTTTCAAAAAAGCTGGCACAAGTGGCAAAAAAGACTGAGAAAGTTGAGTAATGCTCATCAAACACTTATTTGGAAAATCCCACGGGTGAACAGGCTAATAGGGAACAGGTGGGTGCCATGATGGGGTATAAAAGCAGCTTCCATGAAATGCTCAGTCATTCACAAACAAGGTTGGGGCGAGGGTCACCACTTTGTGAACAAATGCGTGAGCAAATTGTCCAACAGTTTTAAGAACAACATTTCTCAACGCGCTATTGCAAGGAATTTAGGGATTTCACCATCTACGGTCCGTAATATCATCAAAAGGTTCAGAGAATCTGGAGAAATCACTGCACGTAAGCGATGATATTACGGACCTTCGATCCCTCAGGCGGTACTGCATCAAAAAGCGACATCAGTGTGTAAAGGATATCACCACATGGGCTCAGGAACACTTCCGAAAACCACTGTCAGTAACTACAGTTCGTCGCTACATCTGTAAATGCAAGTTAAAACTCTCCTGTGCAAAGCCAAAACCATTCATCAACAACACCCAGAAACGCTGCCTGCTTCGCTGAGCCTGAGCTCATCTAAGATGGACTGATGCAAAGTGTAAAAGTGTTCTGTGGTCTGACGAGTCCACATTTGAAATTGTTTTTGGAAACTGTGGACGTCGTATCCTCCGGAACAAAGAGGAAAAGAACCATCCGGCTTGTTTTAGGCGCAAAGTTGAAAAGCCAGCATCTGTGATGGTATGGGGGTGTATTAGTGCCCAAGACATGGGTAACTTACACATCTGAAAGGTACATACGGGTTTTGGAGCCATCCAAGCAACGTTATCATGGACACCCCTGCTTATTTCAGCAAGACCATGCCAAGCCACGTGTTACAACAGCGTGACTTCATATTAACAGAGTGCGGGTACTAGACTGGCCTGCCTGTAGTCCAGACCTGTCTCCCATTGAAAATGTGTGGCACAATATGAAGCCTAAAATACCACAACGGGGTCCCCGGACTGTTGAACAACTTAATCTGTACATCAAGCAAGAATGGGAAAGAATTCCACCTGCTCCCAGTCTGTGGAACGCTCTCCCTGACCACCTGAGGGCACCACAGACTGTGGATGCTTTTAAAAAAGGCTTAAAAACCCTTCTTTTTAAAAAAGCCCTTTTTTTCCTCTTTTTTTAAAAAGATATATGCATAATAGTTCTAGCTATTAGGCTGTTCTAGCTTTTATTGTTATTTATTTGTATTATCTTTTTTTTTTTTTAATACACTATCACTTTGAGGTTGTTTGCTCAATGTAAAGTGTTTTTTTACAAATAAAATCTGTTGTTATTATTATTATTATTATTATTGAAAAGCTTCAAAAATTGGTCTCCTCAGTTCCCAAACGTTTACGGAGTGTCGTTAAAAGGAAAGGCCGTGTAACACAGTGGTAAAAATGCTGCATTTGTTGCTGCCATTAAATCTAAGTTAATGATTATTTGCAACAACAAAAAAATTATTTCTCAGTTCGAACATTAAATATCTTGTCTTTGCTGTCTATTCAGTTGAATATAAGTTGAAGAAGATTTGCAAATCATTGTATTCTGTTTTTATTTACGAATTACACAACATGCCAACTTCACTGGTTTTAGGTCTTGTACTTGTACAATATCACTACATTACTTACAGTATATTACTTGTACAGTATCACTGCTACCCACACCAGTGAACATCCAGGCATCAGACATAGAAGTAGTGGACTCATGTCAACATGTGGGTGTTCACCTCAATAAACTGGACTCACAATTCAAATGTTGTGTACAAGAAAGGTCCCAACTACACACTTTAGGACACTGTGGTGTCTTCTGCACTTGTCTATGTATAATTCTATAACATAGTTCATGCTGTGGGGGCAGCACGGTCAAGACAGGAACAGACTTGAAGTAATTTGGAGAGCCAACTCTGTCCTAGGCTGCCCACTAGACAGCATTAAAGAGGTGGCTGACAGAAGGATGTTGACATCCATAATGTCCAATCCCTCTCAACCCATGCACGACACTGTGGACGACCTGACTATCTCCTTCAGCATTAGACTGTTACATCCACAGTGCATTAGACGTTACATCCTAAGTGCAATAGACTGTTAGATCCACAGTGCAATAGACTGTTACATCCACAGTGCAATAGACTGTTACATCCACAGTGCATTAGACGTTACATCCTAAGTGCAATAGACTGTTAGATCCACAGTGCAATAGACTGTTACATCCACAGTGCAATAGACTATTACATCCACAACACATTAGACGGTTACATCCACAACGCATTAGACTGTTCCATCCACAACGCATTAGACTGTTCCATCCACAGTTCATTAGATGGTTACATCCACAGTGCATTAGACGTTACATCCTAAGTGCAATAGACTGTTAGATCCACAGTGCAATAGACTGTTACATCCACAGTGCAATAGACTGTTACATCCACAACACATTAGACGGTTACATCCACAACGCATTAGACTGTTCCATCCACAACGCATTAGACTGTTCCATCCACAGTTCATTAGATGGTTACATCCACAGTTCATTAGACGGTTACATCCACAGTGCATTAGACGGTTACATCCACAGTGCATTAGACTGTTACATCCACAGTGCATTAGACTGTTACATCCACAGTGCATTAGACGGTTACATCCACAATGCATTAGACTGTTACATCCACAGTGCATTAGACGGTTACATCCACAGTGCATTAGACGGTTACATCCACAGTGCATTAGATGGTTACATCCACAGTTCATTAGACGGTTACATCCACAGTGCATTAGACGGTTACATCCACAGTGCATTAGACTGTTACATCCACAGTGCATTAGACTGTTACATCCACAGTGCATTAGACGGTTACATCCACAATGCATTAGACTGTTACATCCACAGTGCATTAGACGGTTACATCCACAGTGCATTAGACCGTTACATCCGCAGTGCAATAGACTGACTGTTACATCTGCAGTGCATTAGACGGTTACATCCGCAGTGCGTTAGACGGTTACATCCGCAGTGCATTAGACTGTTACATCCACAGTGCATTAGACTGTTACATCCACAGTTTATTAGACTGTTACACCCACAGCGCATTAGACAGTTACATCCACAGCGCATTAGACAGTTACATCCACAGTGCATTAGACGGTTACATCCACAGTGCATTGGACTGTTCCATCCGCAGTGCAATAGACTGACTGTTACATCTGCAGTGCAATAGACTGACTGTTACATCCGCAGTGCATTAGACGGTTACATCCGCAGCACGTTAGACGGTTACATCCACAGCGCGTTAGACAGTTACATCCACAGCGCGTTAGACAGTTACATCCACAGTGCATTAGACGGTTACATCCACAGTGCATTAGACGTTACATCCGCAGTGCAATAGACTGACTGTTACATCCGCAATGCATTAGACGGTTACATCCACAGTGCGTTAGACGGTTACATCCACAGTGCGTTAAACGGTTACATCCACAGTGCGTTGGACGGTTACATCCACAACGCATTAGACTGTTCCATCCACAACGCATTAGACTGTTCCATCCACAACGCATTAGACTGTTCCATCCACAACGCATTAGACTGTTACATCCACAGTTCATTAGACTGTTACATCCACAGTGCATTGGACCGTTACATCCGCAGTGCAATAGACTGACTGTTACATCCGCAGTGCATTAGACGGTTACATCCGCAGCGTGTTATACGGTTACATCCACAGCGCATTAGACAGTTACATCCACAGTGCATTAGACGGTTACATCCACAGTGCATTAGACGTTACATCCGCAGTGCAATAGACTGACTGTTACATCCGCAGTGCATTAGACGGTTACATCTGCAGTGCAATAGACTGACTGTTACATCCGCAGTGCATTAGACGGTTACATCCACAGTGCGTTAAACGGTTACATCCACAGTGCGTTAGACGGTTAAATCCACAGTGCGTTAGACCAGGGGTGGGCAATTAATTTTTACCGGGGGCCGCATGAGCAACCCGAGCACTGCTGGAGGGCCACATAGACAATATTTCAATTAAATTTTGCTCAATATTATTTTTGATATATACCGTAAGATAAATAATAATAATAATAATAATTAATAATAATAGTAATACTTCAACATAGTGTGTGTAACAGCATTCCATGACTAATATAAATAAATTAACATTAATAATAAATGACAGTAAAATAAGCACACGTATGACTGAGGAGTCATAGTGTAACTTTGTGTGGTGTTTGAGTTGTCCGACTTTTTGTGTGGCCATAAACACACCAGTGGTTTAGTGCTATGCGTGTTGGTGACAGATGACAAGTTGGTTTTGGCCTGGTTTGTACGGCAGAAAATGACTACTTTTTCGAGATAGTAGTGTTTTACTCATGTTTTTGGTGTGGTTATGTCCGAATATAAACAGTTTTGCTCAATAAAGTGATCGATATAATTCCTGTCCTCGAAGCATCTCGATAGACGTTACAATAATTGAACGGTGTTGACGAACACCGTTAGGGCCGCTTGTTGTCACTGTCACTCAAAGTTGCATTGCAAAATTACATAGAATAAATATGTTTATTTTGTTTAGAATTCAGATGGGATTTGATTTGGTGCGCGGCATATATTTGCTGCGCGCAGCAGACGCTTGAGCAGTGCGCAATTGCGCAGGCACGCACCTTAGAGGGAACGTTGCTTGGCAGTCCATGTCTTGTTGGAAACACGCCGTTCTTCATCAACTTTTCTCTTTTTAGCGTCTCGGGTGTAAACCGTGCATCACTTGTCGCTGCATGTGCACCTTCACTCGCAGGTTACACACGGACACACGCCCATAAATAATACTTTTCAAAATAAAAGCAGCACAGTTGTGTTGCGCGCACGACATAGATGTTTTTTCAACTTTATTTTGTAATTAGTGATTGCAGCTGTTCACATTCACTCACAATCACGCACACGCATACGTCCACACGGAAGTAATACAAATAACGATTTTCAAAACAAAAGCAGCACCATTGTATTGCACACTCGACATAGATACTTTTTAAAATTTATTTTGTAATTTATAATTGGCCTCACGCGGGCCGGACAGGGACGCACAAAGGTCTGCGTTAGACGGTTACATCTACAGTGCGTTAGACTGTTTCATCCACAACGCATTAGACTGTTCCATCCACAACGCATTAGACTGTTCCATCCACAACGCATTAGACTGTTCCATCCACAGTTCATTAGACTGTTACATCCACAGTGCAATAGACGTTACATCCACAGTGCAATAGACCGTTACATCCACAGTGCAATGGACCGTTACATCCACAGTGCTTTAGACTGGTACATGCACAGCGCATCAGACTGTTAGATACACAGCGCATCAGGCTGTTACATCCACAGTGCAATAGACTGTTACATCCACAGTGCAATAGACTGTTGACATCCACAACGCATTAGACTGTTACATCCACGATGCAAATATAAAAATGTTTGCAGCTTCCTGTGAGGTTGAGTTGTTTTTGTGTAAACGTGCCGCACCCACGACTACTGCATTTGTTACTGAACTACACATTTTTGTCTTTTTTTTCCTGACAATTGCATGTTTTCTTGTTTGTTTGTTGCTAAGCAGAATTGTCAAACACAGAAAAAGGTGTGTAACCACGTGGTAGAATGTGACCGAGGTTGTGAATGTTTATAGACTAAAGTGAAAAAATGTTTGTTAAAAAAAAAAAAGTACATACATTCAATATTGTTAATATGCTGATGAATATGTCTCAAAAGGATTTAAAACATGTAATATGTTCACCTGGCAGTAATTATGTGTGATTGAGGCTCAGTGTCGACCAATAGGATCGGGGTTTCTTCAAAATAGCCACCCTTTGCTCTGATTACTGCTTTGCACACTCTTGGCATTCTCTCGATGAGCTTCAAGAGGTAGTCACTTCACAGGTGTGCTTGAAGAATGCGAGAATGCCAAGAGTGTGCAAAGCAGTAATCAGAGCAAAGGGTGGCTATTTTGAAGAAACTAGAATATAAAACATGTTTTCAGTTATTTCCCTTTTTTTTGTTAAGTACATAACTCCACACGTGTTCATTCATAGTTGTGATGCCTTCAGTGACAATCTACAATGTAAATAATCATGAAAATAAAGAAAACGCGTTGAATGAGAAGGTGTGTCCAAACTGTTGGCCTGTACTGTATGTATATATATATATATATATATATATATATATATATATATATATATATATATATATATATATATATATATATATATATATATATATATATATATATATATATATATATATATATATATATATATATATATATATATAATATTAGGGTTGTACGGTATACTGGAACTAGTATAGTATCGGGGTACTAATGAATCAAAAACGGTACTATACACTGTTTGAAAAGTACTGGTTTGCCATCTTTATTTTGTTTTTACAGGCATGACGGCGCATCGTCGTCACATCGTGACATTGCTGGTTTTACGAGCAGACGAGCATGTTCAGCAGCGCACAATCACAGAGTACTTACAAGCAGACGGTGTGTAGACAGAAAAGGGAGAACGGACACATTTTGGCTTAAAAACTAAAGATAAAGGTGAAGTTATAACACTGAAACGCCCTCAG
>NC_084750.1:3861060-3868560 GCF_033978785.1 Entelurus aequoreus
TGCGATACAATCAGTCCTGCAGAGTGTTTACTTGTGTGTGTGATATCATGTGCAATACAAACAGTCCTGCAGTGTGTTTACGTGTGATATCATGTGCGATGCAAGCAGTCCTGCTGCATGTTTACTTGTGTGTGATATCATGTGCTATACAAGCAGTCCTGCAGCGTGTTTACTTGTGTGTGATATCATGTGCAATACAAGCAGTCCTGCAGAGTGTTTACTTGTGTGTGATATCATGTGCGATAGAAGCAGTGTATACTTGTGCAAAACTAGACTACCAGTTAACATCTAAATGTCCTCCAATAAGCACACAATTTATTATATTTGACTAAAGTCATTTGCAAAAGGTAAACATGCTAGCTACTAGGAGCTAGCAGCTACACAACAGCTAAGCACACAAAAGCACACAAGCTAGGCATACGTAATAATCATTGAACGATAAAAGGTGACATTTGTCAATATAAAAAAGTATGAAACAATCACAGTTGCATATTACTTACACATACAAAGTCTCCAAGGCAGAAGCGTATTACAAAGTATTCAGTAACAAACGTGATTACATCAAACAACCTAGCGCATCAATTATTGTGACCAGTCGGTGTCGCCAAAAACAATTACCACTCCAATTTCACTTAAAGACAGCAAAAATCCATTAATAAATAGGTCAGTGTTTTTCATGCCTACTATTGTTCTGTTTGACTCATTTCGCTTGATCAAACTTTTTCTAACATTCCACATGACTATATATATATATATATATATATATATATATATATATATATATATATATATATATATATATATATATATGTATATATATATGTATATATATATATATGTATATGTATATGTATATATATATACATATGTATATATATATGTGTATATATATATGTATATATATATATGTATATATATATACATATGTATATATATATGTGTATATATATATGTATATATATATGTATATATATATATATATATATATATATATATATGTATATATATATATATATATATATATATATATATATATATATATATATATATATATATATATATATATGTATATATATATATGTATATATATGTATATATATATATGTATATATATGTATATATATGTATATATATGTATATATATATATATATATTTATATTTATATATATATATATATATACATATATATATATTTATATATATATATTTATATATATATATATATATATATATATATATATATATATATATTTATTTATTTATATTTATATATATATATATATATATATATATATATAGAAATATAAATATATATATATAAATATATTATATATATATATATATATATATATATATATATATATATATATATATATATATATATATATATATATATATATATATATATATATATATATATATATATCTCCATACATACAGTCGTGGTCAAAAGTTTACATACACTTGTAAAGTGGGCGCAGTTGGAACACCCAACAGCGCCCAAGACCCAACCTCCGGGCTGATGATTTTAGGTTGTCCTGAAGAATTTGGAGGTTAACCTCCTTTTTCATTGTCCCATTTAAAGCACCAGTTCCATGGGCAGCAAAACAGGCCCAGAGCATAATACTACCACCACCATGCTTGACGGTAGACATGGTGTTCCTGGGATTAAAAAGCCTCAAATTTTCTCCTCCAAACATATTTCTGGGTATTGTGGCCAAACAGCTCCATTTTTGTTTCATCTGACATCACATGGACAAAGATAAGACCTTCTGGAGGAAAGTTTTGTGGTCAGAAGAAACAAAAATTGAGCTGTTTGGCCACAATACCCAGCAATATGTTTGGAGGAGAAAAGGTGAGGCCTTTAATCCCAGGAACACCACCCCTACCGTCAAGCATGGTGGTGGCCTGTTTTGCTGCCAATGGAACTGGTGCTTTACAGAGAGTAAATGGGACAATGAAAAAGGAGGATTACCTCCAAATTCTTCAGGACAACCTAAAATCATCAGCCCGGAGGTTGGGTCTTGGGCGCTGTTGGGTGTTCCAACTGCACCCAAGACCCCGAACACACGTCAAAAGTGGTAAAGGGGCGGTATAGCTCGGTTTTGTAGATTGGCCGTGCCAGCAACTTGAGGATTCCAGGTTCGATCCCTGCTTCTGCCAACCTAGTCACTGCCGTTGTGTCCTTGAGCAAGACACTTTACCCACCTGCTCCCAGTACCACCCACACTGGTTTAAAAATGTAACTTAGATGTTGGGTTTCACAATGTAAAGCGCTTTGAGTCACTAGAGAAAAGCGCTATATAAATATGATTCACTTCACTAAAGAAATGGCTAAATCAGGCTAGAATTAAGATTACTGTAAATTGAAAAATGGTATCACTCTTATTTTTTTAGTGAAATTCTGGCAAGTGAGCTCCCAGGTTTGTTTGTTTTTTACCGTAAAATCTGTGCTTGTCGTTTTTAAAGTGCATTACTGTACATTTTAAAACACCATCGCTCTTATTTTTACAGCAAAATTCTGGCGACTGAGCTGCCAGTTTTTTTGTTTTGTTTATTTTAACCTAAGATTTACTTTAAAATGCTATCTCTGTTATTTTTTTGGTAAAATACTGGCAAATGAGATCCCGGTGTGTTTGTTGTTTTCACCGTAAAATCTACGCTTGATTATTTTTACAGTGCATTACTGAAAATTTAAAAACGCTATTAGTTATTTTTTCAGTAAAAATATGGCAACTAGGCTGCGAGTTTTTTTTTTACCTTAAGATTTACACTAGTTATTTTTACAGTGCTTTACCTTAAATTTAAAAACGCTATCACTTTTATTTTTACCGTAAAATCTGCGCTCGTTGTTTTTACAGTTCATTACTGTAAATTTAAAAATGGTGTCACTCTTATTTTTACAGTAACATTTTTATTTATTTATTTTACCTAAGATTTACGTTCATTACGGTGAATTAAAAAATGCCATCACTGTTATTTGTTTTAGTAAAATACTGGCAACTGAGCTCCCGGTGTGTTTATTGTTTTTACTGTAAAATCTACACTTAATGATTTTTTACAGTGCATTACTGAAAATGTAAAAACGCTCTTATTGTTATTTTTAAGTAAAAATATGGCAACTAGGCTGCCAGGTTTGTTTGTTTTTTACCTTAAAGTTTACACTCGTTATTTTTACAGTGCGTTACCTTAAATTTAAAAATGCTATCACTGTTTTTTTTTACAGTAAAATGATGACGACTGAGCTGCCAGTTTTGGGTTGTTTTTTTTTACCGTAAAATCTGCGCTTGTTGTTTTTACAGTTCATTACTGTAAATTGTTACTGTAAATTGAAAAATGCTATCACTCTTATTTTCTTTTGTGTAATTCTGGCGACTGAGCTGCCAGTTTTTTGTTGTTCTTTTTTCAACCTAATATTTATGCTCATTACCGTAAATTTAAAAACACTATCACTGTTTTTTTTTACAGTAAAATTATGACAACTGAGCTGCCAGTTGTGTTTTGTTTTTTTTTCAACCTAAGATTTACACTCATTACCGTTAATTTATAAACGCTATCACTGTTATTTTTACAGTAAAATAATGACAACTGAGTTGCCAGTTTTGGGGGGGGGGGGGGGGGTTTACCGTAAAATCTGCGCTTGTTGTTTTTACAGTTCGTTACTGTAAATTGAAAAATAGTATCACTCTTATTTTTTTGGTGAAATTCCGGCAACTGAGCCCCCAGGTTTTTTTTTACCATAAAATCTGCGCTTGTAGTTTTTAAAGTGCATTATTGTAAATTTGAAAAGGCTATCGCTCTTGTTTTTACAGTAAAATTCCAGCGACTCAGCTCGCATTTTTTTGCGTTTTTTTTTTTTTAACCTAAAATTTATGTCAAAACTGTAAACTTAAAAATGCTATCGCTGTTATTTTTACAGTAAGATTATGACTACTGAGCTGCCAGTTTTGGGGGTTTTTTAACCTTAAAATCTGCGCTTGTTGTTTTTACAGTGCATTACTGTAAATTAAAAAATGCTGTCACTCTTATTTTTACAGTAACATTTTTTTCTTTTTTTTTTTACCTAAGATTTACGTTCATTACCGTGAATTAAAAAATGCCATCACTGTTATTTGTTTTAGTAAAATACTGGAAACTGAGCTCCCGGTGTGTTTATTGTTTTTACTGTAAAATCTACACTTTTTAATTATTTTTTACAGTGCATTACTGAAAATGTAAAAACGCTATTATTGTTATTTTTTCAGTAAAAATATGGCAACTGTGCTGCCAGGTTGTTTTTTTTTACCTTAAGATTTACACCCGTTATTTTTACAGTGCGTTACCTTAAATTTAAAAATGCTATCACTGTTATTTTTACAGTAAAATGATGACAACTGAGCTGCCAGTTTTGGTTGTTTTTTTTTTTACCGTAAAATCTGCGCTTGTTGTTTTTACAGTTCATTACTGTAAATTGAAAAATGCTATCACTCTTATTTTTTTTGGTGAAATTCTGGCGACTGAGCTGCCAGTTTTTTGTTGTTGTTTTTTTAACCTAATATTTATGCTCATTACCGTAAATTTAAAAACGCTATCACTGTTTTTTTTACAGTAAAATTATGACAACTGAGCTGCCAGTTGTGTTTTTTTTTTTTTTCAACCTAAGATTTACACTCATTACCGTTAATTTATAAACGCTATCACTGTTATTTTTACAGTAAAATAATGACAACTGAGTTGCCAGTTTTGGGGGGGGGTTTACCGTAAAATCCGCGCTTGTTGTTTTTACAGTTCGTTACTGTAAATTGAAAAATAGTATCACTCTTATTTTTTTGGTGAAATTCCGGCAACTGAGCCCCCAGGTTTTTTTTTACCGTAAAATCTGCGCTTGTAATTTTTAAAGTGCATTATTGTAAATTTGAAAAGGCTATCGCTCTTGTTTTTACAGTAAAATTCCAGCGACTCAGCTAGCATTTTTTTGAGTTTTTTTTTTTTTTAACCTAAAATTTATGTCAAAACTGTAAACTTAAAAATGCTCTCACTGTTATTTTTACAGTAAGATTATGACTACTGAGCTGCCAGTTTTGGGTTTTTTTTAACCTTAAAATCTGCGCTTGTTGTTTTTACAGTGCATTACTGTAAATTAAAAAATGCTGTCACTCTTATTTTTACAGTAACATTTTTTTCTTTCTTTTTTTACGTAAGATTTACGTTCATTACCGTGAATTAAAAAATGCCATCACTGTTCTTTGTTTTAGTAAAATACTGGCAACTGAGCTCCCGGTGTGTTTATTGTTTTTACTGTAAAATCTACACTTTTCAATTATTTTTTACAGTGCATTACTGAAAATGTAAAAACGCTATTATTGTTATTTTTTCAGTAAAAATATGGCAACTGTGCTGCCAGGTTGTTGTTTTTTTACCTTAAGATTTACACTCGTTATTTTTACAGTGCGTTACCTTAAATTTAAAAATGCTATCACTGTTATTTTTACAGTAAAATGATGACAACTGAGCTGCCAGTTTTGGTTGTTTTTTTTTTTACCGTAAAATCTGCGCTTGTTGTTTTTACAGTTCATTACTGTAAATTGAAAAATGCTATCACTCTTATTTTTTTTGGTGAAATTCCGGCGACTGAGCTGCCAGTTTTTTGTTGTTGTTTTTTTAACCTAATATTTATGCTCATTATCGTAAATTTAAAAACGCTGTCACTGTTGTTTTTACAGTAAAATTATGACAACTGAGCTGCCAGTTGTGTTTTTTTTTTTTTTTCCAACCTAAAATTTACACTCATTATCGGAAATTTAAAAATGCTATCACTGTTATTTGTTTTAGTAAAATACTGGCAACCAACAAACATCCCAGTGTGTTTGTTGTTTTTACCCTAAAATCTACACTCGGTGATTTTTTTTTAACAGTGCATTACTGAAAAATGTAAAACACTATCATTTTCATTTTTTCAGTAAAATCTTTTTTTTTTTACATTAAGATTCTTTACATATTTAAAAACGCTATCACTTTTATTTGTACAGTAAAATTAAGGCTGCCAGTTTTTTGTTTTTTTACTGTAAAATCTACACTCTTTGATTTTACAGTTCATGGCTCAAAATTGTAAAACGGCATGACTCTCATTTGATTTTTTTTTACAGAAATCCTGGCAAGTGATGTTTTGCTTGTTTTGTGCGACAAGCAGAGGGACGCAGTTGTGCAAATTGCGAGCACGTCTGAGGCCTCAAAAGCGGAAGTAAAAGTCGACTGGAGCTGATTTTGCAAACATCGGCAAAGGCCTGCAAGTCAAAACTTTTTTTTTTTTTTTTTTTTTTTTTTTTTTTTTTTTTTTGACGACACCTCGCTCTTGTTCTGCTGCGCTTTGAGTTCGTCGCCACTCGCGCGCTTCTGTGCTCGCCGGCCCAGCGGAAATGCGCGCGGAAAGTCTGAGGTTTTGAGACAGGAAGCCTGCAGAGTCGCGATAACGACACCTGACAAGCGCTCCCGTTCGCGGCCATAAATTACACTTAAAATAACCTTCGACTCCAACTATTGTGTTTTCATCAGCAAGAATGTGCGTCACGTGACGCCCCTTTCTTAGGCCTCTTGGAGCAGTTCAAGAACTTTTTTTTTTTTTTTTTTTTTTTTTTTTGGTACCCCAAATCAGGACTTTTGCTGTCACGTTGACTTAAAAAATACCACCAAAAAAAATAATTAAAGTTAATATTTAGGAAGTTCATGTTATCTGGATGTTCAAGTAATATTGAAAACATAACAATTAGGAGCATAAAAGGGAGTTAAATACCAGTTACGCGCCGTTTTGCGTCCAATGGTGCGTTCAGGGACACCTGCGAGTCTTCGTGGAAAAAAATCACCCGCGTCCATCCTTGTGTTTGTTCGTAGTGTGGGGTTATTAAAGTGCGCGATGAGCTCGACGAAACGCCACAAATTGGCGAAAATTATTTAAAAACGAAATAAAATAAAAAAAATAAAGAAAATAGTGCGCTGCGTGTGTGTTGTGTGTGTTGTGTGCGTGGAAAGACGCGGCGGTTGAGTCGTGTTATTATACAGCCGACATACGACCACGAACGGGAAGGAAGAGGAAATTTAGTCGAAGAAAGGAAAGAGTGGGGACTCTCTCACCCCGCACACGCACCATGACTCGCAGGGTGGGGAAGAAAGGCGGCCCGCCACTCGGCGAGGTCCGCGGACTCACCTTGATGGTGCAGTCCATGAATGCAGCACAAGCAGCCTCGCTTTCACGGGCATCGAGCTCCTTTTTTCCCGCGGGTGGTTGGCGTGCTCAGCTCGCTCGGATTCGTGCGGAGGAAAAAAGTGCATTGATGGCGCAAACCATTGAGTTACACTTTTTTTTTTTTTTTTTTTCAGACCATAACCGGATGACAAACTCTCTCTCTCTCTCTCTCTCTCTCTCTCTCTCTCTCTCTCTCTCTCTCTCTCTCTCTCTCTCTCTCATCTCTCCTCTCTCTCTCTCTCTCTCTCTCTCTCTCTCTCTCTCTCTCTCGCTCTCTGTA
>NC_084750.1:3871060-3896060 GCF_033978785.1 Entelurus aequoreus
AAAGAAGTGCAGCAACATCATGCTAAAAAGAAGTAGAGCTGTGAGTCTTTAAACGGGTGAGACTTCTTCTGTTCTTCTACGGTTGCCATGTGAGGTTTTGGTTCACCTGCGCAGGTCAGGTGTACAAAACAGGTGCGGCGCAGTCTGAGGCCAGCAGGAGTCTTGTGCAGTACTGCCAAGGAGAAGACAGAACTTGAAAAACCTCATCAAAGTCTCCTGTTTGGAATCACTTAATGGTGGAACAAACGGACAAAGACAGTAGAGATGGAGAATGGAACTCAAATAGAACTTTCATTTGTTAAAAGTGAAAAAGTCTTTTATTTAACGGGAATGATGGCGCGTCGCCGTCACATTGCTGGTTTTACGAGCAGAGGAGCATGTTCGGCAGCGCACAATCACAGAGTACTTACAAGCAGACCCAGTGCGTAGACAGAAAAGGGAGAACGGACGCATTTTGGCTTAAAAACCAAAGATAAAAGTGAAGTTATAACACTGAAACACCATCAGGAAGAGGTGCTTTAAGACATGGCTAGCTAGCTAGCAGCTAACATCCGTCCCAGTGTTTTATCTACTTCTAAATCACTAATCCTGGTCTCCATGGCGACAAATTACGTTTCTTACAAGTATCATCCCTGCAGGACGAGGAATAGCTAAACATGCTTCACTACACACCGTAGCTCACCGGCGTCAAAATGTAAACAAACGGCATAGTACATAGTAGTATTTAGTCGATACTTCTATGATTACATGGATATTTTTTAGCATCACAAAATCTTTTTTCGTTTAAAAAAAAAATGTATATTATGTTTATAAACTCAGGAAATATGTCCCTGGACACATGAGGACTTTGAATATGACCAATGTATCAATATGAGTTGGTATCGGATTGATACCCCACATTTGTGGTATCATCCAAAACTAATGTAAAGCATCCAAACAACAGAAGAATAAGTGATTATTACATTTTAACAGAAGTGTAGATAAAAAATGTTAAAAGACATAGTAAGCAGATATTAACAGTAAATGAACAAGTAGATTAATAATACATTTGCTACCACTTGTCCTTAATAATTTTGACAAAATAATAGAATGAGAATAGAATACAATATGTTACTGCATACGTCAGCCGTCAAAATTGGGAGCCTTTGTTTGTTTACTTATAAATAAAAGACAAGTTGTCTTGTATGTTCACTATTTTATTTAAGGGCAGAATTGCAATAAGAAACATATGTTTAATGTACTGTAAGAATTTTTGTTCAAATAAAGCCAATAATGCCATTTTTTGTGGTCCCCTTTATTTAGAAAAAAAAGTTTTTTGACTTTGACTTTAGTATCCCCCCTCTTTAAACAGCATAGTATCTTAAATGGAAAAAGTGTACCTTTGTTTTTTTACATTCTGGCAACTGAGCTGACAGTTTTTTACTGTAAAAATATTTGACACTGTTTTTCCATTTACAGCAATACATTGTAAAAACAACAACCGTTGATTATACGGTAACAAAACAAAAACAAAACAAAAACAAAAACAAACAAGAGCTCAGTTGACAGAATTTTACTGTTATAAAAAAATGAGTTATTTTCAAGTTACAGAAATATGCTATAAAAAGAATACAGTGAATGTTACCGTAAAATCTATTGTCATTTGTACAGTGTTTTTTTATTATATTAAACCAGGGGTCCACAAACTGCGGCCCGCTGGCCGGATCCGGCCCGCCAGCGTCCAAAATCCGGCCCGCGGGAAGTCCCAAGTTTATATATACAGTCGTGGTCAAAAGTTTACATACACTTGTAAAGAACATAATGTCATGGCTATCTTGAGTTTCCAATAATTTATATATATATATATATATATATATATATATATATATATATATATATATATATATATATATATATATATATATATATGTAGTCTAAAAGTTTGGGGACCCCTGTATTAAACCATACCGCTCAACGTATCTTAAGTGATACATACGGATTTGAGACCTCTACATCATAATTTCTTCTCGTTTTGGTTCAGGTCCTTTCACGACTGTGCAAAAACTTTTGTGAATCCCGTGCTGCTCTTTGCCGTTTTTTTCGTGAACGTTTGATTCCGCCTCTTGGGGAGCCTTTTGGCCACGGCCGTGTTTGCGCCGGAGACCAGCTGCTGGCTCTTTGTCCGTGTGGAGAGACCGAAGGAGGGGCGGAGCCACAATGTGGAGATTTTGTGGTTGCAGCGCAGATTCAAAAAGTCCACAAAAAATAAGGTAATAAGTATATCCTATCCTTGTCTGATTATTTTTTTCCTAAAAAGCCTGATGTATCAGATCAGATACATGTATTAAAAGTATCATCCACACGAGGGCAGTCATTTACTAATTAGAGGGCTGTCCAGTGATCCTGCAAGATTTCCACAAAGAAGACCCGACCAACCATCAGAAGTTTCAGAAAGGTAAGCGCATAATGGAAGGAAGTTATGACTGTTGTAATTTTCCACCACAAGGGGGCAATATTGGTGTCGATATCAATGTGCAGACATGATCACACCCCGACCTAAAAGCCTTGGAAGGAGATCTGATCATGTAAAGTGCAGTAGTGACAGTTTGATGGTTTATTCAGCAGGTTTCGCCACCAGGCCCCGCCCACTTTGAACGGACGATTTTTGTGTCGACGCATGAATATGGTGGAAGGGGCTGATTTTTCCACTTTTTAAAGGGGGGCGCTAGAGAGTCGATTTTGAAATTCCGTTTTCTGTATCGACACATATTCCAGGCGTTTTCCTGTGCTCTACAGTATTAATGCTCTAATATTTCTGTAAGCCCGCGCTATAATACTTTTGCTACACGCACTTCTTGCTTTTTTTTAAATAAGATGGATAAGATAGTCCTTTACTTATGCCACAACGGGGTTAATTTACAGTGCAACAGCAACAAAGGGCAGGGATTGCAAACATAAAGTGAACTAAGTAGACACATTTAATAAAACATGAAGCTACATTTAGAAATATATAAGAAAAACAAATATTACTGCATGGAGTTTTTGCAGTTTTAGCAAGAAATTGTGGTGAGTATTTCCAGCGAGTACACAATGCACGTAAAATGTAACATATTACTTCACATCGAAGGAAGTAATTTATACATTTACACAAACAAATATTTTTATTTTATTATTAATTTTGGTGAAATGTTGACCCTTTTTTTTTAGGTATTTAGTGTCACAGCTCTGTAGAACACAGTTTGAGAGGAACCCAAGAATGCAGACAAAAGGTGAGTTGAACAGTTCTTTACTGAAGTAGTGTACTCACAAAAAGGCGCTCCTCACTGGAGGGAACAAAAGGCGACGGTGCAAAAAGGAGAACTCAAAATGGGCACCGTGGAGAAAACAAAAACTAATATATAAAAATAGAACAAACTTGGGTCGGAGTTGCAAGACGTGCTACCGCCGACGTAGACACCAAGCTGGATGGCACCGGGAGTGGCCAGAATGACAAGCTGCAAGAAACATGAAGCATGTAAGCCATCAGAAGTGAAGAGCAGAGGAGTGGAATCACCAAATGCCATCCAGCTGCCAAGGTGCTGCTTAAATAGCATCAGGGTAAATTGGGAGCAGCTGTGCACGTCTCACAACTCCGCCCACAATGGGAACACAGGAACACTAATGGGAAGGATAAATGAAGTTAAGGTCAACTGCACCAACAAAGGAAAACTGAATACAAACCACAAGGTGGCAGCAGGTGGTGACAGTATCCCCCCCTTAATCAACGGACGCCACCTGGCGGACCTCCTGGTTTTTCAGGAAATCTGTGATAAAAATCGGTAATAAGCGTTTTATCAATGATAAGGGAACGAGAGATCCAGGAACGATCCTCTGGGGGGTAACCCTTCCAGTCGATCAGAAACTGCACCCCCCTGCCTCGCCTCCTGGCGTCCAGGATGGTGTTGACTATGAAGGCCGGATGACCCTCCACCTGCAGAGGCGCAGGGGGAGACACTGATGGAGGGCTAAGGTCGCTGGACTCTACGGGCTTCAGGCGGGAGACATGGTAGACTGGGTATGACTTAAAAGACTTAGGTACCTTGAGTCGAGCTGTGACGGGAGTAATCATCCGCTTCACCTCGTATGGTCCAATGAATCTCGGTGCCAGTTTCTTCGACTCTCCTGGTAGTGTGATATCTCGGGATGATAGCCAAACCTTTTGGCCGGGTTTGTAGTCAGGGGCTGGTCTGCGATGACGATTTGCCATGGTTTCGTTTCGTCTGGCAGTGCGAGATAGGGCGGCACGGGTATCACGCCACACACGGTGCACCCGGCGCAGGAAGGCAGTCACGGAAGGGACTGCGGACTCTACTTCCTGAGAGGAAAATATAGGAGGTTGGAACCCATGCACCACATGAAAAGGGGACCGGCCAGTAGAACAACAAATGAGTCTTACGGGCATACTCCACCCAAGGGAGATAGGTGGACCACAATGATAGATGTTGGTGACAAACACATCTCAAGGCTACGCCCAAGTCCTGGTTGGCTCTTTCAGATTGTCCATTAGATTGCGGGTGGTATCCTGATGACATACTAACGGTGGCCCCCAACAGGTTGCAGAATGATCTCCATGTAGCAGATGAAAATTGAGGACCTCTGTCTGACACCACATCCATGGGGATCCCGTGAAGACGAACCACATGGGTGACCAGAAGTTTGGCGGTTTCCAGGGAGGAAGGAAGTCTACAAAGGGGGACAAAGTGTGTGAGTTTAGAGAATCTGTCTACAATGGTGAGGACGACAGAAAACCCCCTGGAGATGGGTTGACCATTGACAAAGTCCAGAGCAATGTGCGACCATGGACGAGAGGGGATGGGAAGGGGCTGTAGCAACCCCGCAGGAGCCTGATGGGAAGCCTTGCTCCTGGCGCAGACAGGGCATGCAGCCACAAATTTCTTCGTGTCAGTGTGGATGGTTGGCCACCAGAACCGCTGAGTGAGTAGGAACTCAGTGCGTCTGGCACCTGGGTGGCAGGAAATCTTGGAGGTGTGAGCCCAAGACAAGACTTCTGGACGGAGGGTTCTCGGCACAAAAAGGCGACCAGGGGGGCAGCCAACAGGAGATGGGGAGTCCTTCATAGCCTCCGACACACGCCTCTCAACCTCCCATTGTAATGCGCCAAGGATCCGGGACTGGGGCAGGATGGTCTCTGGGGGAGTGTCTTCTGTTGGGGGAGAGAACATCCTCGACAAGGCGTCAGGTTTACCATTGAGTGACCCTGGGCGAAAAGTGATACAGAAGTCAAACCTTGTGAGGAATAGGGCCCACCGAGCCTGGCGGGGATTGAGGCGTTGAGCAGAGCGGAGGTAGGCTAGGTTACGATGATCCGTATAAATGATGATTGGATGTTTTGCACCCTCCAGCCAGTGCCTTCATTCTTGTAGGGCCAGGACCACTGCCAGAAGCTCTCTGTTCCCAATATCATAGTTCCTCTCTGCAGGTGAAAGGCGTTTGGAGAAGAAGGCGCAGGGGTGCAGCCTCCTATCTGCACTGGAATGCTGGGACAGCACAGCCCCTACACCGGTGTCAGATGCGTCCGTTTCAACAAAAAATGGGAGATCATGATTACAGTGGACTAATACAGGAGCAGAGGTAAAAAGAGATTTAAGGCGTTGAAAAGCCTGGTCAGCCTCTGAGGACCACACAAAAGGAACTTTAGAGGACGTTAATCTATTTAAAGGCTGCGCTACTTTACTGAAGTCTCTAATAAAACGTCGGAAAAAGTTTGCGAACCCTAGAAACCGTTGCAACAGCTTCCTGGATGACGGCGTAGGCCAGTCTACCACAGCTTGGACCTTAGCTGGGTCTGGCTTAACCTGCCCCCTCTCTACAATCAGCCCCAGAAACAACACTGTGGGAGAATGAAACGTGCATTTTGGCGGTTTAACAAATAATCGGTTTTCTAAAAGTCTCTGCAAGACCAGACGGACATGCTGATGGTGTACTTCAATGGAGCATGAAAAGATAAGTATGTCGTCCAAGTACACTACTACGAAACGGCCTATCATGTCGCGGAGAACATCATTGATCAAACACTGAAAAACACCGGGAGCATTAGTGAGGCCGAACGGCATGACGCAATACTCAAAGTGGCCTAGAGGAGTGTTAAAAGCAGTCTTCCATTCATCGCCCTGACGAATACGCACAAGGTGATACGCGTTACGTAGATCTAATTTGGTAAATACTACGGCCCCATGCAGAGGCGCAAACGAAGACTCCAGTAGTGGAAGGGGGTATTTATTCTTAACCGTGATCTTGTTTAGGGCTCGGTAGTCTATACAGGGTCGCAACCCTCCATCCTTCTTCTTACCGAAAAAAAAAACAGCCGCCACGGGAGCGGAAGAGGGACGAATGTGTCCGGCGGCGAGAGAAGAGGAAATGTATTCCTCCATAGCATGCTGTTCGGGACGCAAAATATTGTATAGTCGTGAAGAAGGTAGCGGAGACCCTGGAAGGAGGTCAATGGCACAGTCATATGGGCGGTGGGGGGTGGCGACGTAGCCCGGTCTTTACAAAACGCATCACTAAGGGAATGATATTCTTCAGGAATAAGTGAAAGATCAGGTGGTTGAAGACTAGGAAGAGTAACAGGCTTAGTAGGAGACGAAGCGGAGCGCAAACAGTGACTATGACAAAAAATACTCCAATTACAAATTTTTAGTGTGGTCCAATCTATGCTAGGACTGTGATGTTGCAACCAAGGAAGGCCAAGAACTACGGGTGCTGAACGAGAAGGCATTATCAAAAAACTAACCTTCTCACTGTGATTTCCCGAAATAAGGAGGGATGTGGTGTGTGTTTGATGCGTAATATTAGCCAGGTGACGCCCGTCAAGTGAGCTAACAGTCTTAATGCGTTCCACACCCACAGTAGGAATCTTTAACGACTCAACAAGCCCACTGTCAATAATGTTCTCATCTGCCCCTGAGTCAATTAGTGCCTTAATAGGGCACGAGTCCCCCACCCATGACAGAGTACCTTCCACTTGGAGTCTTCCCACCAGCGGAGAAGATGCAGATGTTGCCGGCAGGACAGGCTGCGAAGGTGGTAATCTTGGCCGAGGAAGATCTCCGGTGGAAGCAGGACGGCCCCTCGTAGGGCGCGCAGGACAGCGAATGACGACGTGGTCAGCAGCTCCACAGTACAGGCATAACCGTAACCTCAGCCGACGAGTCCTCTCCGCGGCTTCCACCCAGCTGCATGGGTATCGCCCCCTCTAGCCCCTCCTCCGGGGCACTGAAGTCCGAAGGCGGAAGCGACCCTCCCTGAGGCTTGGACGGTGATTGTGGAGACCCGGTAGGTGACTGCCATCTGGTGGACGGAGGATCCCTCCCTTTCTGGGCGTGTCGCTCTCGTAGGCGGTTGTCCAATCGGATAGAGAGCGAAATTAGCTCCTCGAGGGTCTGGGTTTCGTCACGGGCAGCCAGCTCGTCTTGGATGCGGGGGCAAAGGCTAGCCAGGAATATTCCCCGCAATGCTGTCTCCCCCAGCCACTCTCCGCTGCCAGGATCCGGAAGGAGATTGAGTGGTCGGCTACAGAGGAGGACCCCTGGCGAGTAGCGAGGAGGCGGCTGCCTGCCTCCCGTTCCCTCACAGGGTGATCAAAAACGCTGCGCAGCTCAGCAGAAAATATGGGTAGCCTGGAACGAAGTTCTGGTTTGCTCTCACATATCTCCATAGCCCAGCGTGCTGCTCTTCCAGCCAGTAGACTGAGTATATATGCCACACGGGCGGAGTCCGTTGCGTCATAGTGAGGCTGCTGTGCAAATACTAAGGAGCACTGGTATAAAAAAAGTCTGCATTGTCCAAAGTCCCCCTCATACCTGGGTGGAGGTGGTATGCTGGCTTCTCGGGTAGAAAAACCAGATGTCGAGGCGTCGGAGGAACCAAAGTTTCCAGCTGCAGGTTGAGTTACCTCTGAGCCTGGGAGCGGGTGAGGGACAAACATGCGGGTGTGCATTTCTTGCACCAGTGCTGTCAGGTTAGCCAAACCTTGTTCACGATGGCTTATTTGCTGGCCATCAGCCCCGAGGGCCCGTCGAACAGGATCTTCGTCTGCGGGTTCCATAATGACTCGGTGATTCTGTCACAGCTCTGTATAACACAGTTTGAGAGGAACCCCAGGATGCAGACAAAAGGTGAGTTGAACAGTTCTTTACTGAAGTAGTGTACTCACAAAAAGGCACTCCTCACTGGAGGGAACAAAAGGCGACGGTGCAAAAAGGAGAACTCAAAATGGGCACCGTGGAGAAAACAAAAACTAATATATAAAAATAGAACAAACTTGGGTCGGAGTTGCAAGACGTGCTACCGCCGACGTAGACACCAAGCTGGATGGCACAGGGAGTGGCCAGAATGACAAGCTGCAAGAAACATGAAGCATGGAAGCCATCAGAAGTGAAGAGCCGAGGAGTGAAATCACCAAGTGCCATCCAGCTGCCAAGGTGCTGCTTACAGTAAATAGCATCAGGGTAAATTGGGAGCAGCTGTGCACGTCTCACAACTCCGCCCACAATGGGAACACAGGAACACTAAGGGGAAGGAGAAATTAAGTTAAGGTCAACAAGGTCAACTGCACCAACAAAGGAAAACTGAATACAAACCACAAGGTGGCAGCAGGTGGTGACATTTAGTTTGGTGCAGGCTGAATGTTAGCATATGAGTATTAAATGTTTATATGTGAGTATTAAATGTTTATATATGAGTATAACATGTTTATTTATGAGTATTACATGTTTATATATGAGTATTAAATTTGTGAATATGAGAATTAAATGTTTCAATATGAGTATTAAATGTTTATATATGAGTATTAAATGTTTAATATGAGTATTAAATATTTGAATATGAATATTACATGTGTGAATATGAATATTAAATGTTTCAATATGAGTATTAAATGTTTAATATGACTATTAAATGTGTATATATCAGTATCAAATATTTATATATGAGTATTAAATGTGTGAATATAAGTATTAAATGTTGAATATGAGTATTAAATGTTTGAATATGAGTATTACATGTGTGAATAGGAGTATTAAATGTGTATATATAAGTATTAAATGTTTATATATGAATATTAAATGTTGAATATGGGTATTAAATGTGTGAATTTAAGTATTAAATGTGTATACATGAGTAATAAATGTTCATATATGAGTATTAAATGTATGAATATGAGTATTTAGTATTTGAATATGAGTATTAAATGTGTATGAAATGTTTACTATGAGTATCAAATGAGTATATATGAGTGTTAAATGTGTGAATATGAGTATTACATGTTTAATATGAGTAAGTAATCTTTATATATGAGTATTTAATGTTTGAATATGAGTATTAAATGTTTGAATATGAGTCCTAAATGTTTTATGAGTATTAAATGTTTATATAAGAGTATATAATGTTTAAATGTGAGTATTAAATGTGTGCATATGAGTATTAAATGTGTGAATATTATTATTCAATGTGTATATATGAGTATTAAATGTTTGAATATGAGTATTAAATGTTTTATGAGTATTAAATGTTTATATAAGACTATATAATGTTTATATGTGAGTATTAAATGTGTGAATATTATTATTCAATGTGTATATATGAGTAGTAAATGTTAAGATAAGAGCATTAAATGTGTGAATATGAGTATTAAATGTTTAATATTAGCATTAAATGTTGATATATGAGTATTAAACGTGTATATATGTGTACTAAATGTGTGACTATGAGTATTAAATGTTTAATATGAGTATGTACTCTTTATATATGAGTATTAAATGTTTAATATGAGCATTAAATGTTTATTATGAGTATTAAATGTTAAATATGAGTATTGAATGTTTATATATGAGTATGTAATGTTTGTATGTGCGTATTAAAGGCCTACTGAAACCCACTACTACCGACCACGCAGTCTGATAGTTTATATATTAATGATGAAATCTTAACATTGCAACACATGCCAATACGGCCGGGTTAACTTATAAGGTGCAATTTTAAACTTCCCAGGAAACTTCCACTTGAAAACGTCGCGGTATGATGACGTATGCGCGTGACGTCACGAGGTCAAGGGAAGTGTTTGGACCCAATTCAAATACCTCTGTTTTCTTCGACAAAATTCCACAGTATTCTGGACATCTGTGTTGGTGAATCTTTTGCAATTTGTTTAATGGACAATGGAGACTGCAAATAAGAAAGTTGTAGGTGCGATCGGTGGAGCGGCGGACTACAGCAACACCAACACCAACACCAGGAGGTTGTGTTGTGCTTTGAGCAGGATAGCAGACGCACTACAGTGAGTAAGCCCGCCGCCGCATCTAAGTTAGCTTCTGTTTTTTTAGCTTCGCCAAGCTGAATATTATTAATCGTGTATTTACATGTTCATGGTTTAATAGTATTTTTGATCTTCTGTCTATCCATCCAGTCAGGGTTTTTTTAAATTTAGTTTCTATCTGCATTTCAGACTTCTATGCTATCACGTTGGCTACGTAGCTAGGTTAGCGTCTATTTTTTTTAGCTTCGAAAAGCTGAATATTATTAATCGTGTATTTACATGTTCATGGTTTAATAGTATTTTTGATCTTCTGTCTATCCATCCAGTCAGGGTTTTTTTTAATTTAGTTTCTATCTGCATTTGAGACTTCTATGCTATCACGTTGGCTACGTAGCTAGGTTAGCGTCTATTTTTTTTAGCTTCGAAAAGCTGAATATTATTAATCGTGTATTTACATGTTCATGGTTTAATAGTATTTTTGATCTTCTGTCTATCCATCCAGTCAGGTTTTTTTTAAATTTAGTTTCTATCTGCATTTGAGACTGCTATGCTATCACGTTGGCTACGTAGCTAGGTTAGCTTCTATTTTTTTAGCTTTGAAAAGCTGAATATTATTAATCGTGTATTTACATGTTCATGGTTTAATAGTATTTTTGATCTTCTGTCTATCCATCCAGTCAGGTTTTTTTTTAAAATTTAGTTTCTATCTGCATTTGAGACTGCTATGCTATCACGTAGGCTACGTAGCTAGGTTAGCTTCTATTTTTTTAGCTTCGAAAAGCTGAATATTATTTGTAGAAATCAGTGACACACACACGGCTGTCCACTTCAGTGGTGTAGACTTTACTGAACCAACTGCGCTTGCCCCGAACATACATACACAACTACGGATGCCCATAAGGGACATCCACTACATTATTAATCGTGTATTTACATGTTCATGGTTTAATAGTATTTTTTATCTTCTGTCTATCCATCCAGTCAGGGTTCTTTTAAATTTAGTTTCTATCTGCATTTGAGACTGCTATGCTATCACGTTGGCTACGTTGCTAGGTTAGCTTCTATTTTTTTAGCTTCGCAAAGCTGAATATTATTAATCGTGTATTTACATGTTCAGTCACTGTGAATGTCCATTTCGCGTTCTCGACTCTCATTTTCAAGAGGATATAGTATCTGAGGTGGTTTAAAATACAAATCTGTGATCTACAATAGAAAAAGGAGAGAGTGTGGAATCCAATGAGCCAGCTTGTACCTAAGTTACGGTCAGAGCGAAAAAAGATACGTCCACCACTGCCGCTCAAGTCCTTCACTGTAACGTTCCTCATCTACGAATCTTTCATCCTCGCTCAAATGAATGGGGTAATCGTCACTTTCTCGGTCCGAATCTCTCTCGCTCCATTGTAAACAACGGGGAATTGTGAGGAATCCTAGCTCCTGTGACGTCACTCTACTTCCGGTACAGGCAAGCCTTTTTTTTATCAGCGAGCAAAAGTTGCGAACTTTATCGTCGATTTTCTTTACTAAATCCTTTCAGCAAAAATATGGCAATATCGCAAAATGATCAAGTATGACACATAGAATGGATCTGCTATTGCCGTTTAAATTTTAAAAAAATCATTTCAGTAGGCTTTTAAATGTTTAATATGAGTATTAAAGGCCTACTGAAAGCCACTACTACCGACCACGCAGTCTGATAGTTTATATATCAATGATGAAATCTTAACATTATAACACATGCCAATACGGCCGGGTTAACTTATAAAGTGACATTTTAAATTTGCCGCTAAACTTCCGGTTCGAAACGCCTCTGAGGATGACGTATGCGCGTGACGTAGCCCGGCGAACACGGGTATGCCTTCCACATTGAAGCCAATACGAAAAAGCTCTGTTTTCATTTCATAATTCCACAGTATTCTGGACATCTGTGTTCGTGAATCTGTTGCAATCATGTTCATTGCATTATGGAGAAGGAAGCTGAGCAAGCAAAGAAGAAAGTTGTCGGTGCGAAATGGACGTATTTTTCGAACGTAGTCAGCAACAACAGTACACAGCCGGCGCTTCTTTGTTTACATTCCCGGAAGATGCAGTCAAGATGGAAGAACTCGGATAACAGAGACTCTAACCAGGAGGACTTTTGACTTCGATACACAGACGCCTGTAGAGAACTGGGACAACACAGACTCTTACCAGGATTACTTTGATTTGGATGACAAAGACGCAGACGTGCTACTGTGAGTATGCGGCTTTGGCTTCTAAACATTTGATCGCTTGACCGTATGTGCGCAACTTTTTTTTGCGTATGTACGTAACTTTTTAAAAATATATAAGCTTTATGAACCTTGGGTTAGGTGAACGGTCTTTTGGGCTGAGTGATTGTGTGTGTTGATCAGGTGTTGGAATTGTATTGGCGTGTTCTATGGAGCTAGGAGCTAGCAGAGGAGCTAGGAGCTAGCGTAACAAACACGCAGGTGTTTTTATGCAGGATTAATTTGTGGCATATTAAATATAAGCCTGGTTGTGTTGTGGCTAATAGAGTATATATATGTCTTGTGTTTATTTACTGTTGTAGTCATTCCCAGCTGAATATCAGGTCACCCCCGGCTCTCACAGCATCTTCCCTATCTGAATAGCTTCAACTCCCCACTAGTCCTTCACTTGCACTTTCCTCATCCACAAATCTTTCATCCTCGCTCAAATTAATGGGGAAATTGTCGCTTTCTCGGTCCGAATCTCTCTCACTTCATGCGGCCATCATTGTAAACAATAGGGAACTTTGCGTATATGTTCAACTGACTACGTCACGCTACTTCCGGTAGGGGCAAGCCTTTTTTTTTTATCAGATACCAAAAGTTGCAATCTTTATCGTCGTTGTTCTATACTAAATCCTTTCAGCAAAAATATGGCAATATCGCGAAATGATCAAGTATGACACATAGAATAGATCTGCTATCCCCGTTTAAATAAAAAAAAATAATTTCAGTAGGCCTTTAAATGTTTATATATGAGTATTACATGTTTATATATGAGTATTAAATGTTTACACATGAGTGATACATGTGTGAATGTGAGTATTAAATGTTTAATATGTTTCAAAATGAATGTTTGGTGTTTGAATATGAAATGTTTGCACGTGGCACATGTTGATTGATTGATTGATTGATTGAAACTTTTATTAGTAGATTGCAAAGGAAGAGAATACATGATATGAAACACACTACACTACATATTCCGTACAAATGGCAACACCCGAATACGTTTTTCAACTTGTTAGTCCACCTTAATCAATTCATGGTTCATAGCTCTCAGTTTAACCCTGTTTCTCTTGGAGGGGAGGGGTGGGGGGTCTGAATCACGACTCTTCCACAGCCGACGTGCACGATTTCACCCTTGGCCCCACTTTTCCAGATGGAGCGCGCACGCGTGCGTGTGTGTGTGCGTGTGCGCGACAGAGAGAGCCCATGCAGCAGAGTGATGTTTGTTGACATAAGGCCCTGCACGGAGCTTATCTGCAGCCAACACTCACGCCGTGATTTCAGCCACTCACTGCGTGCGTGGGTGCGTGCGTGCGTGCGCGCGTGCGCGTGCGTGTTTTACAGGCCATTGTTTGGCCCAAATGTGTCCTAAAGATACAGACTTGTTCGGCCCAGCTCATTAAAAAGAGTGCTGAAAGTGTGCATTTGCAAAGGACTCACTTCATATATATGCGCGTCACTCTTTTATGTGTCCGACAGTCAACAATGCGGCGCATACAAAGTGCTAGGACGATTCAAATAATCATAATAAAAACACTGAATTGTGTTAGTTGCATTAATTGCTGGTTGACATTAATGAAGGTGCATTCCAATTGTGTACACCGTAACTTTATTATTATTTATTTAACTTTATTATTATTTATTTATCTATTAGAATCGGAATGGGTTTTATTATTGACCTAGTATGTATTTAAAAATACAAGGTATTAGTGCAAAAACAGCTTACATGAGAAATAAAGAGCCAAAATAGCAAGAAATTAAGTAGAGTACATTATGAGAAGCATTTGACAATATATACAAATAAAATGAAAAAAAAAAAAAAAAGAGAATAATTACAAAAAAAAACTGACAAAAAACTTCACAAAATGTACAAAAGGTAAGCACGAATAAAATCTTGTGAGAGTTAATGTAGCGCATAAATTAAAACAGTTAATATGAGAAATAATATATGTCACATATACTGTATATACTGTAATATGGTCATTGGTATACATTGTATATATGTTATAGACATAATATAATATATCTGTATATATATTATTCTGTACACATATTATGTATATATTCGTATATATGTTAGATTTTTTTATCGCTATATTAGTCTATTTATACCTGCATTGTCCTTTCCATCCTTACACTTTCCATCATTGTAGCTGAACTACTCTGTTGAACAATTTCCCTTGTGGATCATTAAAGTTTGTCTAAGTCTAAGTCTAATTCCAAATAAAGCCAAAATAGCAAGAACTTAAGTAAAACAAACTAGAAGTAACTATTGATCATATATAAACTATAATTCTAAACATGTCAAAGATGAGCATGATTACAAAAAAAGCAAACCAAATAAAGTCCAGTGAGCGTTAATAACGCATTAAAAAAAAGAAAAGAGTTCACATTGATTTATTCCATAATGTTCAGTTCTTTATGGCGGCTACAATATGGTGGTTAAATGTGGACGTTGTTTAGTTCCCCTCCTCATAAAATATAAACATTTGTTCTAAAGTCACCTAATAGATATTAAAGTTCAATTTTTTTTTAAAAACACATTTCAAATGAGAAAAATTAACAAAAGTTGCTCATAGCATTTGTACTCCCTAGCTGCTATAATTATGATTGATATGAAAGCCTAAAAATCCACAATATTTTAATGGCTGAAAAGAATATAATGTTCATAAACCAATTAGTGTGCAACAAGTTGAGAATATTCAGAGGAGGCTACACTAACGTGTTACATTTAATGTGTTACATTCAGTGAGATCCTACTTGTCACACTATTTTTAATGCAACATACTTGTATATTATTTATGTTCTTTTTGTGTCGAAGAAACACAACTTTGACTTCCTTACATTGAGTTTCATTCTGAGCACTACATTTATTTATATCATCATTAGATTTATTTGCAACTGGTTTTTTAAAAATGTATTGCTTGTTAGAGATATGTTTCCTATTGTTTTCATTATTTTTACACTGTTATTATATTATTATTACATATTATTAAATTATTATTATTATATTGTTATTATATTATTATTAGTACAGTATTACATTACTATTACATATTATTACATTATTAGTACATTATTACATTATCATTACATTGTTATTATGTTGTATTACAAATTACAGTGTTATTCCATTATTAGTACATTGTTGTTACATCATTACACTATTATTAAGTGTTACATTATTATTACATTATTATGTTATTATTACAATATTGTTCCATTATTACATTGTTATTACATTATTATTATATTATTAATAATATTACATTTTTAATACATTACTAAACATATTAAATTATTATTACATTGTTATTACATTTTTTTAACATTATTATTATTACATTATAACAGAATTATTCCATTATTACCTTATTATTACTTAATTTTACATTGTAATATACTTGTATTACATTATTATTACATTGTTGTTACATTATTATTACATTCATATTACATTATATATTACATCATTTTTATATTACCAATAATTATTACATTGTTATTACATTTTATATTACATTATTATTACATGATTGATACATCATTATATTATTATTACATTGTTATTACATTATTATTACATTAATATTACATTATTGCATTATTATATTATTATTACATTATTGATACATCAACACATTAATATTACATTGTTATTACATTTTTGTTACATTAATATTACATTATTGCATTATAACATTATTATTACATTATCGCTACATCATTACATTAATATTACATTGTTATTACATTTTTATTACATTATTATTACTATATTGCTACAGTATTACATTATTAATACATTGTTATTACATGTTTTATTACATTATAATTACAATGTGACATTATTATATTATTGCTACAGCATTACATTATTCATACATTATTGTTAATTTTTTATTACATTATTATTACATTGTAATTACATTGTTACAATGTTATTACATTGTTTTTACATTGTTATTACATTGTTACATTATTATTATATTATTGCTACAGTATTACATTATTAGATAGATGTATAGTACATTATTGATTCCTTCAGGAGAGTTCCCTCAGGAAAATTAAAATTCCAGCAGCAGTGTGCAGAATTGAGATATAATTTAAAAAGTAAAAAGTAAATAATAAATGATGGGGGTATATACGTTATTGTTTTGCATGCCCTGTCATCCTCCTACCCCCCGTGTTTTATTTTCTCTCATAGGGATACAGCGTTATGCAGGGGTGAATTTACAACAGTTTTATAGACAATTGATACTATTTACAGGGGGTGCGAAGCGTTTCTTTCTTTAACGTAACAGAAAATAATTAAAAAGTACTATTTTAAAAGCGCTAAATCATTTACAAGTGTTTGGAAAAAAATCTACTTCATGAATTGTGTTAAAAATGTGATGCTATATGTGGCAAATTATATTTTTAAGTAATATATTCTAATATTTACTGTTATATGTACACATATTTTCAACAATGAAAACGAATATTTTCAACTATTTCAACTATATGTGTATATAAATATATATATGAAATTGTTGAAAATATTAGTTTTCCTTTAAAAAGATATTATTTTTCCTTGTTGAAAATATAGTTGTTTAATGTTACAAAATATTGGTTTTCATTTTTGAAAATATCTGTTTTTATTTTTGAAAATATTACTTTTTATTGTTGAAAATATTAGTTTTCATTGTTAAAAATATTCGTTTTCATTGCTGAAAAAAATGTTTTTTATTGTTGAAAATATTAGTTGTCATTGTTAAAAAATATAAGTTTTCCTTGTTGAAAATATTTGTTTTCATTTTTGAAAACATTAGTTTTCATCGTTGAAAATATTTGTTTTCATCGTTGGAAATTGTTTTTATGGTTGAAAATATTCGTTTTCAATGTTGAAAAAAATGTTTTTTATTGTTGAAAATATTAGTTCTCATTGTTAAAAAAATATTAGTTTTCCTTGTTGAAAATATTTGTTTTCATTTTTGAAAATATTAGTTTTCATTTTTGAAAATATTTGTTTTCATTTTTGAAAATATTACTTTTCATTTTTGAAAATATTTGTTTTCATTTTTGAAAATATTAGTTTTCATTTTTGAAAATATTTGTTTTCATCGTTGAAAATATTTGTTATGGTTGAAAATATTTGTTTTCATCGTTGGAAATTGTTTTTATAGTTGAAAATATTCGTTTTCATTGTTGAAAAAAATGTTTTTTATTGTTGAAAATATTAGTTCTCATTGTTAAAAAGTAATAGTTTTCCTTGTTGAAAATATTTGTTTTCATTTTTGAAAATATTAGTTTTCATCGTTGAAAATAGTTTTTATGGTTGAAAATGTTTGTTTTCCTCCTTGGAAATAGTTTTTATTGTTGAAAATATGAGTTTTTATTGTAGAAAATATGAGTTTTTATTGTAGAAAATACTAGTTTTTATTGTAGAAAATATGAGTTTTCATTGACGAAAACAATAGTTTTCATTGTTGAAAATATGAGTTTTTATTATTGAAAATATTAGTTTTTATTGTTGAAAAAATGGTACTTTATTTTTGAAAATAGTGGTCATCATTGAAGTTTTCATTGTTGAAAAAATAAATAAATAAAATAAAATAAATGCAGCTGAGATAGGCTGCGACCCTGAACGGGACAAGCGGTAGAAAATGGATGGATATATATATATATAGCATATAAATTTAGGAAAGTGAGTGATGGCTGCTTCTGAATGAAAGTTTGGACGACCCGTGTGTGTGCGGGAAGGGGGGGTGTGATGTGACGTCACGCCCAATTAGCCGCGGTCACGACTCAGCAGGCCCCTCCCACCTCCTGCGTTTAAAAGCTGCGGGGTTCCAGCAGAGCGGCGTCACAGTGCGGGAAGGAGACATGTACTGGAAGTCAGCACACGGCAAAGACATCAAAATAAAGGTAAGATCACCACTTGTAAACTCCTCTTTTCAAATTAAAACTCGCCTTTTTACCTTCAGACTGCACATCTTAATAGAGGAGAGATATTTTATCCTTTTTTTTTTTCTTTTTTTTTTTTTTGATTGACAGATGGAAGTCTGCCAGAGTGGCTACTACTCGGAGGACTTTAGGACCCAGGAGGTGCCGGCGGGCTTTGACTTCGCGTCTTATGGTGAGTTTGGAAGTTTTCTGGCGAATATTTGTCCGAACTTTGTAGAACGGGCGGAAGTGAGCCGGCGAGGGCCAGGGGGGGGGGGACCACCTGGTCACGTGACGACGAAGGCCGACTTGTTTGTGCAGCAGCCTGCTTCCTCTGAAGCCCGCCAGCTGAAGGACAAAGGAAATATTTTCCAGAGTCGGCATCATCACATCTGTCAGAGGGCAGCGCATAAGAACGCATGAGGGTGGTCAGCTCAAAGAGACTCTAATCCTTTCCTCCAGACTTCCTTCTCCGACAGATTTAGAGTTCCTCCATCACTAACTCTGTCACAGCGCCCTTTCCTCCCCTAGAAGCCTTGTTTCCTCCAGCCTTCGTCCATTCAGCTGATTGGACAGTAAACAAATGACCCCCCCCGCCCCTTCTAATGGTGTGTGTGCACGCTTCCGGGACACTTCATTAGGTACACTTGCACAATGCAGTGACGTAAAGGGCAGGGGGGCCACGCGTGCGCGCTCACACACACACACACACACACACACGCACACACACACACACACACACAATCTATTTTTATGTAACATAACGTTTTTGTTTTGTTGAGTTACGCCTGTTTAAATAATTTTTAAATCCTGGGCCCCCATTCACTACACTCTTAAAGGGGCCCCCGACACCCAACATACACACACTTGGTACGTTTACGTGCACTAAAAAGCTCATTATTGCGTGGATTTGGTTGAAACAAAACACATTTAAAAATGGAAAAAAAAGTAAGTTACAGAAGTATTATTGTCGCAAAACTTTTTGCAAATGGGGTATTTAAATGTAAATGTAATCCGATTTTATGTGTCGGTGTACTAATTTGTGTGTCTGTATCTCCAGCTGTGTGTGTGTGTGTGTGTGTAATCAAATCTGTGTGTGCATGTTTTAATTTGTGTGTCCGTATCTCAATCTGTGTGTGTAATAAAATTAGCATTTGTGTGTCTGTATCTCAACCTGTGTGTGTGTGTGTGTGTGTGTGTGTGTGTGTGTGTGTGTGTGTAATCAAATCCGTATGTGCATGTTTTAATTTGTGTGTCCGTATCTCAATCTGTGTGTGTAATAAAATTAGCATGTGCGTGTTTAAATTTGTGTGTCTATATCTCAAGTTGTGTGTGTGTAATTAAATCTGTGTGTGCGTGTTTTAATTTGTGTGTCCGTATCTCAATCTGTGTGTGTAGTAAAATTAGCATGTGCGTGTGTAAATTTGTGTGTCTGTATCTCAAGCTCTGTGTGTGTGTGTGTGTGTGATTAAATCTGTGTGTGTGTGTTTTAATTTGTGTGTCTGTATCTCAATCTGTGTGTAATAAAATTAGCATGTGCGTGTTTAAATTTGTGTGTCTGTATTTCAAACTGTGTGTGTGTTTGTGTGTGTGTGCGTGTGTGTATGATCAAATCCGTGTGTGTGTGTTTTAATTTGTGTGTCCGTATCACAATCTGTGTGTGTCATAAATTTAGCATGCGCGTGTTTAAATTTGTGTGTCTGTATCTCAAGCTGTGTGTGTGTGTGTGTGTGTGTGTAATTAAATCCGTGAGTGTGTTTTTTTTGTGTGTCCGTATCTCAATCTGTGTGTTGGTTCAAATTAGTATTTGTCTGGTTTTAATTGGTGTGTCTGGATCTCAATCTGTGTGTGTGTGTAATCAAATTAACATGTGCGTGTTTTAATTTGTGTGTCCAGATCTCAATCTGTGTGTGTTTGTGTGTGTGTGTGTGTAATCAAATCCGCGTGCGCTTGTGTTCATTTGTTTGTCCGTAGTTCAATCTGTGTGTGTGTAATCAAATTAGCATTTGTTTGGTTTTAATTTCTGTGTCCGTATCTCAATCTGTGTGCATGTAATCAAATCTGTGTGTGCGTGTTTTAATTTGTTTGTCCGGATCTCAATCTCTGTGTGTGTGTGTAATCAAATTAGAATGTGCGTGTTTTAATTTGTGTGTCCGTATCTAAATCTGTGTGTTTATTGAAATTACTATTTGTCTGGTTTTAATTTGTGTGTCTGTATCTCAATCTGTGTGTGTGTAATCAAATCCGCTTGTGCGTGTTTTAATTTGTGGGTCTGTATCTCAATCTGTGTGTGTAATCAAGTTAGCATTTGTTTGGTTTTAATTTGTGTGTCCTTATCTCAATCTGAGTGTGTGTAATCAAATCAGCATGTGCATGTTTTAATTTGTGTGTCCGGATCTCAATCTGTGTGTATGTGTGTGTGTGTGTGTGTGTTTTAATTTTTGTGTCTGAAATTTAATGTGTGTGTGTGTGTGTGTGTGTGTGTGTGTGTGTGTATAATCAAATCCGCGCGTGCATGTTTTAATTTGTTTGTCCGTATTTCAGTTTGTGTGAGTGTATTTAAATCATCATGTGCGTGTTTTAATTTGTGTGTCCTTATCTCTGTGTGTGTGTGTGTGTGTAATCAAATCTGTGTGTGCGTGTTTTAATTTGTGTGTCTGAAATTTTGTGTGCGTGTGTGTGTGTGGGTGTGTATAATCAAATCCGTGCATGCATGTTTTAATTTGTGTGTCTGTATCTCAGTTTGTGTGAGTGTAATCAAATTATCATGTGCATGTTTTAATGTGTGTGTCCGTATCTCAATCTTTGTGTGTGTAATCAAATCTGCGTGTGCGTGTTTTAATTTGTGTCTGAAATTCAAAAGTGTGTGTGTAATCAAATTAACGTGTGCGTGTTTTAATTTGTGTGTCTGTATCTCAGTCAGTCTGTGTGTGTGTGCGTGTGTAATCAAATTAACATGTGCGTGTTTTAATTTGTGTGTCCGTATCTCAGTTTGTGTATGTGCGTGTGTAATCAAATCCGCGTGTGCGTGTTTTAATTTGTGTAATCAAATTAAAATGTGCGTCTTTTAATTTGTGTGTCCGTATCTCATTCTGTGCGTGTGTGTGTAATCAAATCCGCATTTCCGTGTTTTAATTTGTGTAATCAAATTAATATGTGCGTGTTCTAATTTGTGTGTCCGTATCTCATTCTGTGTTTGTGTTTGTAATCAAATCCGCGTGTTCATGGTTTAATTTGTGTGTCTGTGTGTGTTTGTAATCAAATTAACATGTGCGTGTTTTAATCTGTGTGTCCGTACGTCATTCTGTGTGTAGGTGTAATCAAATTTGCATGTGCGTGTTTTAATTTGTGTCCGTATGTCAGTTTGTGTGTGTGTAATCAAATTAACATGTGCATGTTTTAATTTGTGTGTCCGTATGTCATTCTCTGTGTGTGTGGGTGTAATCAAATTTGCGTGTGCGTGTTTTAATTTGTGTGTCTGAAATTCAATCTGTGTGTGTGTGTGTGTGTGTGTGTGTGTGTGTAATGAAAGTAACATGTGCATATTTTAATTTGTGTGTCCGTATCTCAGTCTGTGTGTGTGTGTAATCAAATTAGCATGTGCGTGTTTTAATTTGTGTCCATATCTTTTTCTGTGTGTGTGTGTGTGTGTGTAATCAAATCTGCATGTGCATGTTTTAATTTGTGTGTCCGTATCTTAATCTGTGTGTGTGTTTAATCACATTAGCATTTGTTTGGTTTTAATTTGTGTGTCCGTATCTCACTCTGTGTGTGTGTAATCAAATTTAGCGTGTGTGTGTTTTTAATGTGTGTGTCCGTATTTTGATTTGTGTGTGTAAAAAAAATAAATACATAAATATATATGTATGTGTGTGTGTTCGTCTATCCATATTTCGATCTGTGTGTGTGTCTGTGTATTTAGATTTGTGTGTCTGAAAGTGTAAAAATACTTGTCTGTATTTTCCTTTCTCTAGTCCACTAGTGGGCGCCTCGCACCCACTCATGTTGTTCTGTGTTGAAGTCACCACATCAGACTCTCAGTGACACACACGCTGAGAAAAGCTAAGTTGTTCACAGATACTGCATATTATTACTGATAACTTATTTGGAGACACAGACAACATTACTGATAAGTGAAGTGAATTCCATTTATATAGCGCTTTTCTCTAGTGACTCAAAGCGCTTTACATAGTGAAACCCACCGTCTAAGCTACATTTAAACCAGTGTGGGTGGCACTGGGAGCAGGTGGGTGAAGTGTCTTGCCCAAGGACACAACAGCAGTGACTAGGATGGCGGAAGCGGGGATCGAACCCAGAACCCTCAAGTTGCTCTACCAACCCAGCTATGCCGCCCAAACAAGAGAACTTGTTTGAAGAAGACCAAAATACTTCTGACAACTAAGTTACTGCTAAAACATGAATTTTTACTCACAGTAAGTGATTGAAAGTCCAGTGTTTTATGGATTGCCCACAGAATAACACGAGTGGGTGCAAGGCGCCGACTAGTGGTGAATATAGGGAAAGGAAACATTTAGTTAAAATCGCTGCACGGACACACAACTCTGACACGGCAGAAGTGTTGCAAAAGTTAGATGTAAAAAAAATTCAAAAAAACAGCCAATCAGGGTTCCTGCTTCACACACATCTGAATACAAACACACACACAATTTTTTTTACACACACATTTTTTTACACACACATAAATCAAAATGACACAAATTAGTACACGGACACATACATCAGATTACACACAAACACAATGAGATACGCATTTGCAAATAGTTTTACTACAAATTATTTATATAGTTAGTGATTTTTTTAAAGATAAGATTAACATATCTAGAACATATCCCCAATAAATACCGTATTTTTCGGACTATAAGTCGCAGTTTTTTTCATAGTTTGGCCGGGTGCGACTTATACTCGGGAGCGACTTATGTGTGAAATTATTAACACATTACCGTAAAATATCAAATAATATTATTTAGCTCATTCACGTAAGAGACTAGACCAGGAGTGTCAAACGTACGGCCCGAGGGCCGGATCAGGCCCGCGGACAGGTTTTATCCGGCCCGCGGGATGAGTTTGCTAAGTATAAAAATGAGCCGAAATTTTTGAATGAAAAAAACTGCTTTTCTAAATGCGTACCACTAGATGTCGCAATAGCAATTATTTGTAAATTTGTAGATGATGCTACATATGTACGAAAAAAATAAACCACATGATGTTAGTACATCATTGGAGGAAAATGAGCAAACTACATGAATAACATCCTGTAATTGGATTTTGATACTATTTTTTTTTATCTTCATAGATTGCAAATTAACACCAATGAGTTGACTGATGAACATTATCACATAATTTATTCAGAAAGTATAAATAACGACAAATAAAGATAGAATACTATTAACCGCAACATGTAAGTGTAAAAAAAACAACAACAACATTATGATTTGCACATTTTCAGAATGTGCTTGTTCTATTTTTAAACAAGAAAACAATCTGAAGTTGTCTTTATTTTTAAGTTATCGTGCCGTGATTTTACCATTCCGGCCCACTTGGGAGTAGATTTTTCTCCATGTGGCCCCAGATCTAAAATGAGTTTGACACCCCTGGACTAGACGTATAAGATTTCATGGTATTTAGCGATTAGGAGTGACAGATTTTTTGGTAAACGTATAGCATGTTCTATATGTTATAGTTATTTGAATGACTCTTACCATAATATGTTACGTTAACATACCAGGCACGTTCTCAGTTGGTTATTTATGCCTCATATAACGTACACTTATTCAACCTGTTGTTCACTATTCTTTATTTATTTTAAATTGCTTTTCAAATGTCTATTCTTGGTGTTGGCTTTTATCAAATACATTTCCCCCAAAAATGCAATTTATACTCCAGTGCGACTTATATATGTTTTTTTCCTTCTTTATTATGCATTTTTGGCCGGTGCGACTTATACTCCAAAAAAATACGGTACCCCTAAATAATTTGGCTTTGTTGACGACACTAAAATCCACCACTTTGGTCGTCATTTTTGCCTGCTCCAGCTTCTCTGCCGGCCCTCAAGGGGGCGCTCACGGCCCAACAGCGGTTAAGAAAGACTGATTTAAATCCCAACATGCACACACGGATGCCAAGTGTTTCATGCAGGCCGTGACTTTAACGTCCATCTTTGTGCACTGTGTCAAACCTCCAGACTACCCTGGTGAAGATCTGTCTTTTCTGTTAGACAGCAAGCCGCCCGGACAGCCGCAGTATCCTGTTGAGAGCTGCTACGCCGCGCTGCCCAAAGGTCACATTTGAAGAACATTGCACCAAAAATAATCAGCGTGTTATTTGTTCATTGTTTTTTTCATTTGAAACCAAAACATATATATATATATAAATATATATATGGGCACCACTGTTATCATATAATCTATAATAATATACAACTATAATTTTGTATCTCCAAAACTATCCTCCCCCCTTGAACAGCTCCATGTATGTATATGTATATGTATATGTATATGTATATGTATAT
>NC_084750.1:3901060-3921060 GCF_033978785.1 Entelurus aequoreus
TTTTTTAATTTCTCTTTGCTATTTGGGCTTATTGGACCCTAATTAGAATAAAAACTAAGAATCATCTTTTAATATGATGTACTTAGTCCATAAGTAACAAACGTGTACTTCATGTTTAGTGACATGCTAATTCTTATTTTTACACTTTTTTTCCCTCCAAATTCCATTGTATGTTATACTCTCCTGACACCACCAGATGGCAGTATAAGTGTCCACATAAGCGCATAAGACCCCAATTCAGTAGTGTACACAATTTTGGAAATAAGAGCTTGTGGCCAACTAAGCCTTTAGAGGTTTTAAACTATAACTTTTTTTGACCGACCTGAACCATTCACTACTGAAAAATAAAATACAATAAATAAAAGTTCGTAATTCAAATTTAACTCATGAGCACATTATATAAAACACTTTAATCTACACCAAAAAAATTAACGCAACATTTTAGTTTGGATTTTTTTCATAAATACGTCATAGTGAGCACGTTTTGTAGTGCTCTAACGAGCGGATGCACTCTTGAAATAATTCATTATAATTGGAATTAAATACATACATTTGTTATTAAATGTATTTTACGTAAAAGTGCATTTAATTAATTCATCGAATATTTCGTGATTTAATTAATTTTTTCATGATTTATGTTGAAAGTATTTTATCTGTCAAACTCAGCCGTCAAAGCTAGTGGGCGGGTCCTAACACCTGATTGGTTACTCGCCATTTCCGTGTATTCGTGAAACTTTGACCGGGCACGCAGAGGAGTATTACTTGGTGTTAAAAAACAGCCGACAGCTGTGATAAATCCCTTCAACATGCTCTGGGTCGGTAGGTCTTGCCTACATATACTCGACAAGCTCGAAAATATCCACCAGAAACTCCCCCGAAAGTGCGGATATATCCTCTTTAGCCGCCATGTTTTCAAAGACATCCAAAAGCTCTCATTGGACTAGATTCCTATTAGCCCCGCCCACTGCCTTTGACGACTGAGTTTGACGGAAGAAATCAATTAAAAGTGTCCAAAAATAACGAAATCTAAATTAAATAATTTAATAATTCTAAATGTTTTAACAATTAAATCAAATTATGACACATTTAATAACACATGTATTTAATTCCAATCATAATTAATTATGACACATTTAAGTAATTATTTCAATATGAATGCATTTCATTTAATTTGTCCAATTTTAAAGTCAACAAAATGAAACATTTTGCACCTACAATGCAATGAAAAAGCGCACAAATGATATATATGGCGATACAGTTCCACCCTACTCCTGCAGATGGCGGCATTGTGCATTAGATTGGGTGTATGCCAGCCTCCACGCATGCGCACTAAACTTCACCACAGCTCTACCTGCTGCTGCTCTTGGCCTCAATGCGAGCTAACACCCGCCTGCACTTTTATCTGGCTCTGCAACAAACCATTACAAAGGAATACGCGCGCTCTTTGGTTACCATGGTAACGCCGGACACCTGTGTTAATCAGGTTCTGGCCCGATCCAGCTGTGGCAGTTTCTACTGGAGCTGCTCCTGGACTCCACCTGTCGCACCTTCATCACCTGGACCGGGGACGGCTGGGAGTTCAAGATGTCCGACCCAACTGAGGTAAGGCTCGGCTTTTTTTGGAGGGGGGGGGGGGGGGGTCCTTCCTGGTTCTTTTTTGAAGACTGTAATTGCTCCGTGCGTTATTTTTCTAAATCGAATTTTTGAGGCCCTTAACACGCATGAAAACTCACCATTTTTGTTGTATTTTGTTTCTACCAAACAACAAATTAGAAGGGTATGGCCTTAGAGCAGGGGTGTCCAAAGTGCGGCCCGGGGGCCATTTGCGGCCCCCAGCTAATTGTTTACCGGCCCGCCACTCATTCTGGAAATGCTATTGCAAAAATAAAAATTAATGAAGTGAAATCTAAGGAAAAAAAGTTGCAATGTTGACACAAAGCTGCCATGCAGGCTGTTTTTTTTCTTTTGTCTTTCTTTATTTTCATTTTTTTTGGCCATTCCTCCAAAAAAAAAAATAATGCCAAAAAATCCATGTTATAATGAATTATTTTCAAAGCTCCAATTACTTCAAATATTTCACTTTAAAATGTTTTATGTGGTAATTATTGCATATATTGTGTAGTTGCCATATTAAAACATCAACGTTTTCTTTGACAAAAGAGCATAAAACAAACAAAATAATAGTTCAAATGTAAAATCGACAGATATGTCTTTGATTGATTGATTGAGACTTTTATTAGTAGGTTGCACAGTGAAGTACATATTCCGTACAATTGACCACTAAATGGTAACACCCGAATAAGTTTTTCAACTTGTTTAAGTCGGGGTCCACTTAAATTGATTCATGATACAGATATATACTATCATATATACTATCATCATAATACAGTCATCACACAAGATAATCACATTGAATTATTTACATTATTTACAATCAGGGGTGTGGAGGGAGGGGGTGGGGGTGGGGGTGGGGGGGGGGATATGGACATCAAGTAGTGGACATAGAGAGAGAGAGAGAGAGAGAGAGAGATCAGAAGGCATAAGAAAAAGAAAAAGTATCTGCATTTGATTGTTTACATTTGATTATTAGCAATCCGGGGAGGGTGTTAGTTTAGGGTTGTAGCTGCCTGGAGGTGAACTTTTATTGCGGTTTTGAAGGAGGATAGAGATGCCCTTTCTTTTATACCTGTTGGGAGCGCATTCCACATTGATGTGGCATAGAAAGAGAATGAGTTAAGACCTTTGTTAGTTCGGAATCTGGGTTTAACGTGGTTAGTGGAGCACCCCTTGGTGTTGTGGTTATGGCGGTCATTTACGTTAAGGAAGTAGTTTGACATGTACTTCGGTATCAGGGAGGTGTAGCGGATTTTATAGACTAGGCTCAGTGCAAGTTGTTTAACTCTGTCCTCCACCTTGAGCCAGCCCACTTTAGAGAAGTGGGTAGGAGTGAGGTGGGATCTGGGTGGAGGTCTAGAAGTAACCTGACTAGCTTGTTCTGAGATGTTTGGAGTTTAGATTTGAGGGTTTTGGAGGTGCTAGGGTACCAGGAGGTGCATGCGTAATCGAAAAAGGGTTGAACGAGAGTTCCCGCCAGAATCCTCAAGGTGCTTTTGTTGACCATAGAGGAAATTCTGTAGAGAAATCTCGTTCGTTGGTTAACCTTTTTGATTACCTTGGTTGCCATTTTATCACAGGAAAGGTTAGCCTCTAGAATGGAACCTAGGTAGGTGACCTCATCTTTCCTGGTGATGACACTGTCACCTACTTTTATGGTGAAGTCATTGACTCTCTTAAGTTTGATGTGGGACCCAAACAGGATGGATTCTGTTTTACCCAAGTGGATGGATAGCTTGTTGTCAGCGAGCCAAGTTCTACAGAGCTCAGCACTGAGGATTTTCTCCACCTGTGACTTGTCCTTGCCGGATACCAGCAAGGCAGAGTCATCTGAAATTGATCTCCTAATTTAAGTGTTGAAAGTAAATGAAAAACTTAATAAAAACGTATCACTTTATGAGTGGGGCACCTTTTGCCCAAATATATTTAGTGGTATTTTATTTATCTTTTCACTGTGATTACTCAAAAATATCAAATAATTAAAATCAATGCATTATTGATCTTTTAGGGCTCTATTGACTAAATACTGCATATTTCAGTTTTACTATAAAAAACAAAGTTGTTTTTGACATAAAAGCCATAAAAAAAAATTTTTTAATTACTTTATATCAACTTGAAGTTGATATAGATAGAGATTTACTGTAAGCGTTAAATTAAAAAAAATAAAATAATAATTTCACTTATTTTTAACATTTTAATGACTGAGACCCTTTATGGTCCCCGGGACCCCTAAAGGTCAAATAAATTAAAAAATCCATATATTTTGTTATGGTTTAAAAAGGAAAAATATCAAAATGGCCCCTACATGCTTTAATTTTTCCGTGTGCAGCCCTCAGTGGAAAAAGTTTGGACACCCCTGCCTTAGAGGGTTGGTCTTGAACTGGGTAAGAAGCTGCTTAACCAACAGGAAGCCATACGTGAAGATAGGCGAACACACTTCTACAGAGCTAAACATTTTTTATTGTGGTGTACCTCAGCGATCAATACTCGGACCAAAATTGTTAAATCTCTATATAAATGACATTTGTAAAGTTGCAAAGGACTTAAAGTTAGTATTATTTGCAGATGACACAACATCAATTTGTTAAGGAGAGAACACACAGAAGATAATACAAATAGCCTAATAACAAGAAATGAAAAAATTGAAAAGAGGGTCTGACAAAAACAGACTATCTTTGAATCTCAGTAAGACTAAAATAATGCCATTTGGTAACATTAGAAGGGAAAGTCAAACACTAATACAGATAGACGGAGTAGATATTGAAAGGGTAATAATAGACAATAAAATTAATTGGAAATCTCATGTAAAAGATATACAACATAAAGTAGCAAGAAACGCGTCAATAATGAACAAAGCAAAACATGTTCTAGAGCAGTGGTTCTTAACCTTGTCGGAGGTATCGAACCCCACCAGTTTCATATGTACATTCACCGAACCCTTCTTTAGTGAAAAATTAAATGTTTAATTTTTTTTTTTTCAAATTCAATACAAAGTTATAGGTTTTTTTTTACTAGTGCAAAAAATGAACCGTGCATGAACATCACCTTGTTCAAAGAACAAAACCAACACAGTGCATGAACTCACAACAAATTACACACCTGCAAATCAGATGGAAAATTAGAGGGAACATTGTTTGGGGGTATCCATAATACTTAGACTTCCTTTTTATTGTCATTCAAATTTTAACTTTACAGTACAGATACGCCGATAGGGAGAAGTTTTTATTTACACGATTGATTGATTGATTGAATGAAACTTTTATTAGTAGATTGCACAGTACAGTACATATTCCGTACAATTGACCACTAAATGGTAACAGCCCAATAAGTTTTTCAACTTGTTTCATTAAGTCGGGGTCCACGTTAATCAATACATGAGTCTGGTGTGTCTTGACCGCTGTGGCGGAGGCTCTGCCGAACCCCTGAGGCCGACTCACTGAACCCCTAGGGTTCGATCGAACCCAGGTTAAGAACCACTGTTCTAGACCAAAAATCACTTCATATTCTCTACTGCTCGCTAGTGTTACCATATCTGAGTTATTGTGTAGAAATATGGGGAAACAACTTCAAAATGTGCACCTCATTCACTAACTGTGTTACAAAAAAGATCAATTAGAATAATACATAATGTTGGATATAGAGAACATACAAACCCTTTATTTATTAAATCACAATTATTGAAATTCAATGATTTGCAAACAGCTAAAATGATGTACAATGCAAACTATAACCTGCTAGCCAAGAATGTACAAATATAACCTTAGAGGAAAATGTAATTTCAAACATTTGTATGCACGTACAACACTTAAAACCTTTAGTATATCAGTATGTGGAATTAAACTATGGAACGGATTCACCAAAGAAATCAAACAAAGCACCAATACGATTCAGTTTAAGAGACTGTTCAAACTACAAGAGTTCACAAAGTACACAGAACAATAATTATGATGAACATCTTGAACCCTTTTTTCCCCCTTTTTTATTGAGACAAAGATTATTTATGTATTTAATATTTGTATGTTTACTATGGTATATTATTTACTAATTCACTGTTCAGTTACATAGAACAAGGAAATTGGATGCAATTGCTATGGTATGAAAAGGGGTAGGATTAAATAAACTCTGCTTCTTCCTACTCTTTTTCGGACGTGCTGGAATGAAACAACTGGATTTGTGTGATGCATTACATTGTATCGTATGCATGTTCCAAATAAACTGAATGTACAACAATTCTTCTCAACAAAAGAGGACAAATATAATCTTAGAGAAAAATGTAATTTAAAACATTTGTATGCACGTACAACTCTTAAGACCTTTAGTATATCAGTATGTGGAATTAAATTATGGAATGGATTAAGCAAAGCAATCAAACAATGTACTAATATGATCCACTTCAAGAAACTCTTCAAACTTAAAGTGTTTACAAAGTACAAAGAAGAAGAACCTTGATAAACATTCTGAATTTATTTCATCCATCTGTTCATTTTTTAAAAAATAATCTTACTCATCTCACCATATGAAATGTAACTTACTTCACCGAGTATTATTTATTCATTTATTTATTTTTATTGTGATTACTCATGGAGTACATTGTGAATAAATTGAGAACAGGAAGTGAACAAAAGTTTTAGCAACTGTTATGTAAAAGAAAAGGGGTAGGATTAAATAAGCTCTGCTTCTTCCTACTCCTTTTTGAACATGTTGAAAAGAGAACCTGGAAATTGTGATGTATCAGGTTGTTTGCTTGCATGTTCCAAATAAACTCAAACTCAACTCAAACTCAACTCAACATGTAAGTGTAAAAAAACTAAAGACATTATGACGTGTACATTTTCAGAATGTGCTTGTATTTAAAAAAGAAAGAAAAAAGAAAACAATCTGAAGTTGTCTTTATTTTTAAGTTATCGTGCCATGATTTTACCAGTCCGGCCCACTTAGAAGTAGATTTTCCCCCATGTGGCCCCCCATCTAAAATGAGTTTGACACCCCTGCTTTAAATGATCGGATCTCCTTCCAGACTGATATGAGGCTTTTAGGTTGTAGTCTGATCATGACTAGATGTTGATAATGCCCCTTGTGGTGGAAAATATAACAGCGGTAACTTCCTTCCCGCATGTTTTGATCTTCCTGAAAGTTCTGGGGGCATTGGGAAGGGCCCTCTCAACGCCGCTCGCAGCTTTAATTGGATTTGGGTCTCCTTCCCAGGTGGCCAAGCGCTGGGGTCAATGCAAGAACAAACCCAAGATGAACTACGAGAAGCTGAGCCGGGGCCTCCGCTACTACTACCACAAGAACATCATCCACAAGACGGCGGGCAAGCGCTACGTCTACCGCTTCGTCTGCGACATCCAGGGCATGCTGGGGAAGACGGCGCAGCAGGTTCTGGCCAGCCTCGACATTTTGCAAAGCGGCACAGAGTCGTGGCCGTGCCACACGGACTCCACGGCAGCGGCGGGAGCAGCGGCCCCGCAGCACAGCAGCGAGGGATGGGAGTGAGGCGGCGCCGGGTGCGGTTCCACGGGCCGACGTGTTTCAAAGTAAACCCCGCCTCCTCCGACCATGGCTCAAGTACCGTGAGTAATGTCGCAGGGACTTGTCGACTGTAGGGTTGAATATACATTCACCCGAAACATCAACTTTTTAGCAAAAGTCACACTGAAACTTTTCTTTTTCATAACACTAATACTGTGAGATTAAAGTCAAACCATATATTTAAATAAATAAATAAAATAAAAAAAATAATAAAAAATGTTCCCTGCCCTGTCTAGTCCAGGGGTCGGCAACCCAAAATGTTGAAAGAGCCACATTGGACCAAAAATACAAAAACAAATCTGTCTGGAGCCGCAAAAAATTAAAAGCCATATTACATGTGTCATTGGATATAAATTTAATTAAGAGGACTTAAAGGAAACTAAATGACCTCAAATATAGCTACAAATGAGGCATAATGATGCAATATGTACATATCGCTAGCCTAAATAGCATGTTAGCATCGATTAGCTTGCAGTCATGCAGTGACCAAATATGTCCTATTAGCACTCCACACAAGTCAATAACATCAAAACTCACCTTTGTGCACTCATGCACAACGGTAAAAGTGTGGTGGACAAAATGAGACAGAAAAAGAAGTGGCATAAAACACGTCCTAGAAAGTCGGAGAAAGTTATACATGTAAACAAACTATACGGTGAGTTCATGACCGCCAAAATTAGTAGGACAAAACGGCGCTCGCCAAATACTCGAATCAGTGAAGCATGTTTAATGTAAACAGTGTGATTTATAACAATTAGGGAGGTTTGTGTCATGTTTGTCCTCCTACAGAAACCGTACTAAAACAAAAAATCGATTTTTTTTCCCCTCATCTTTTTCCATTCTTCATACATTTTTGAAAAATCTCCAGAGAGCCACTAGGGCGGCGCTAAAGAGCCGCATGCGGCTCTAGAGCCGCGGGTTGCCGACCCCCGGTCTAGTCATATGGTCAAAAAATATTGTTGCCATTAGGGAAGGGTACCGAATTCAAAACTTTTATAGGTATCGTTTACAGATGTCCGATAATATCGGACTGCCGATATTATCGGCCGATAAATGCTTTAAAATGTAATATCGGAAATTATCGGTATCGGTTTCAAAAAGTAAAATGTATGACTTTTTAAAACGCCGCTGTACGGAGTGGTACACGGACGTAGGGAGAAGTACAGAGCGCCAATAAACCTTAAAGGCACTGCCTTTGCGTGCCGGCCCAGTCACATAATATCTACGGCTTTTCACACACACACACAAGTGAATGCAAAGCATACTAGGTCAACAGCCATACAGGTCTCACTGAGGGTGGCCGTATAAACAACTTTAACACTGTTACAATTACGCGCCACACTGAGAATCCACACCAAACAAGAATGACAAACTCATTTCGGGAGAACATCCGCACCGTAACACAACATAAACACAACAGAACAAATACCCAGAACCCCTTGCAGCACTAACTCTTCCGGGACGCTACAATATACACCCCCCTCTACCTCCTACCCCCCACCCCCCACCTCAAACCCCGCCCACCTCAACCTCCTCATGCATTTTCCCAAATTCCAAGCTGCTGTTTTGAGGCATGTTAAAAAAAATGATGCACTTTGTGACTTCAATAATAAATATGGCAGTGCCATGTTGGCATTTTTTTCCATAACTTGAGTTGATTTATTTTGGAAAACCTTGTTACATTGTTTAATGCATCCAGCGGGGCATCACAACAAAATTAGGCACAATAATGTGTTAATTCCACGACTGTATATATCGGTATCGGTTGATATCGGAATCAGTATTTAAGAGTTGGACAATATCGGAATATCAAACATCTGCAAAAAAGCCATTATCGGACATCTCTAGTATCGTTTATTGTTGTTTGTTGTTTATTGAGGATCCCCATTTGCTCGACCCACAAACGCCAGGCTAGTCTTCCTGGGGTCCTTTTCAAAAGTTCACAGTAAAATAATAATACACCGATCCAGTTACAAAACATACACAAATCCAATTACAAATAAAAGAAAGGAAAAAGGAAAAGAAAATTCTCAAAATAATAAATTAAACTAACAGTACACAGATACAGTTACAGAACATACGCACATCCGGTTACAATAAAATAAAAGAAAAAGTGAAAGAGGGGAAAAAAAAGTTCTCAAAACTGATTACATGAAAGATGAACTTTTAAGTCTAAAAAGTGTTTTTACATGTTTCTTAAATGCTCGTATGAATTCCGTCGGTACTACCGGTTATCGATTCACGTTGAAGTACCTCTGATAGTCACACACACACACTAAGTATGGTGAAATTACCCTTTGCCCCTCCCCCTGTTCCACCCCCTGGGAGGTGAGGGAAGCAGTGAGCAGCAGCGGTGGCCGTGCTCAGGAATCATTTTTGCTGATTTAACCCCCAATTCCAACCCTTGATGCTGAGTGCCAAGCAGGGAGGTAATGGCTCCCATTTTTATAGTCTTTGGTATGACTCGGCCGGGGTTTGAACTCACGACCTATCGATGTCAGGGCAAACACTCTAACCACAAGGCGTCCGGTCGCAACACTTGAACTTAAAGTAAAGCTCCACTCTATCAAAATGCGCTAACTTGATGCTAATTTACATTGGATTTGCCATAGACAGGCTGCTATTAGCATTAGCCATTTTACATGGCGATTTCAACACCTCCATATCTGGTAATGGAAACTACAACTAAGATAGATGTTAAAATCAAACAGCTGGTGTGTAATCAGCACAATACTTACAGTATAAACCTTATGTAGGACGCAACATAACACGTTCAACATAGCAAAGAGAGCCATCTAATGTCTTGGAAGTGCAACTAAAAAGGGCACTGTAAATAAAAGTTTTTATAATTGTTAATAGCATTGCAAATGAGACTCCAATGGAACAAGAAAACAAGATATAGCAACTGGACAGTGCACTTATTGTAATCAGATTACAAAAATCCCAGCTTATCAATATTCATAATAACAAATTAGTGAAGTAAAAAAATAGTATTGACAATATTACAACACTATGGTTACAATATGTATCTATTTATCTATACATGCAGTATATATGCAGTGTATACTGTATATTAACTTATATATACTGTGTGTGTGTGTGTATGTGTGTATATATATATATATTTATATATATATATATATATATATATATATATATATATATATATATATATATATATATATATATATATATATATATATATATATGTATATGTATGTATGTATGTATGTGTGTATATATACATATATATACATACTGTACTTATATACATATACATACATGTATATGTGTATATATAAATAGAAAATGTGTGTGTTTGTATATATGTATACATATACTGTATATATATATATATATATATATACACACTACCGTTCAAAAGTTTGGGGTCACATTAAAATGTCGTTATTTTTGAAGGAAAAGCACTGTACTTTTCAATGAAGATAACTTTAAACTAGTATTAACTTTAAAGAAATACACTCTATACATTGCTAATGTGCTAAATGACTATTCTAGCTGCAAATGTCTGGTTTTTGGTGCAATATCTACATAGGTGTATAGAGGCCCATTTCCAGCAACTATCACTCCAGTGTTCTAATGGTACAATGTGTTTGCTCATTGGCTCAGAAGGCTAATTGATGATTAGAAAACCCTTGTGCAATCATGTTCACACATCTGAAAACAGTTTAGCTCGTTACAGAAGCTACAAAACTGACCTTCCTTTACACAGATTGAGTTTCTGGAGCATCACATTTGTGGGGTCAATTAAACGCTCAAAATGGCCAGAAAAAGAGAACTTTCATCTGAAACTCGACAGTCTATTCTTGTTCTTAGAAATGAAGGCTATTCCACAAAATTGTTTGGGTGACCCCAAACTTTTGAACGGTAGTGTGTATATATATATATATATATATATATATATATATATATATATATATATATATATATATATATATATATATATATATATATATATATATATATATATATATATATATATACACACACACACATGTATATGTATATATCAAGTTGTAATTTTGCAAAAGTAAAGTTGTAATTTTACTTCAAATAAAATTATAAATATGATGTTCTTTTGTAGGAACAAGGTCATAATATATTTCATTATCATTTTGTGTGGCAAATGTTGGCATTCATTCATAACAAATTCTGGCTTCTTTTGCTAACATTCTGATTAGTTTCACTTTATTCTCACAAACTTAGGACATTTCTGCTAAAATTTGGAGTTCTTTCCAGTGTGGCCTCAATACTGCTCCCTCGTGACTTCATTTGGTTTCTAGGAACACATGCATTTGTAAATAGTGTCCATATGGTAGAGTTTTGTGCATTTATGATATATATTTTTTATACAGAACTCAAGTCTACCTCTGTTTGCTGATTAGAACGACCAAACAAAACTGATTGTCACTTGAGCTGTGAAGCTTGCAGAATGTGTGGACTATCTTTTATCAATAAAATGTGTACAAATAAACACGACACATGTTTGTGGGACTTCCCAATGCAAATATAAGTAAACAGTTGTTGTTAGTCTGAGGTGTTCCTTTGTACATACTGTAATATCCTGTCAAGAAATGTGAACTATAAAAAAGCAACGATATTGTTTTTTGTCACTTGACTTCCTGGAAGTGCTTAAAGAAGCATTCAAGAAGACAACCCGAGTCCTGCTACTACGAGTCAACCAGTGTTATAGCTACTAGTTAACCGTCTAAGTGTAAAAACAAGATGTTGTTAGGGGTAAACATGTTTACAGCTTCCCACAAGGTACGGAATTCTAATTATATTCAACCTTTGAGCAACATAAACGGCAACAGGAACGGCTTGTAGCGTCCAACCATGTTTGTGTACGAGCCAGAGTCACACCCGAAGCAGGAGTTGAACATCACACATTTTAAAACAATGTCAAACATTCTAAAACATTTTTAAGAAATGTATTAAAACATTTTATAAAATGTTAATGCTTTTAAATGTTTAAAATGTATTAATATGCCAGTGTCAGACACAGAGCAAAGGTTAGGTTTAACAAACATCAAACATTTCAAACATGTTAAAAATTAAAAAACATTGTTTAAAAGCTTCAAATGTTTTAATATGTTTAAAATGTATTAAAATGCCAGAGTCAGACATAGAGCAAAGGTTAGGGGTTAACAAACATAAAAAATGATAACATTTAAAAAAAAAAATTAAAAAATATTTTAAAATGTTTAATATGTTTGGAATGTTTTATAATGTATATATATATAATATAGGGGCGGCATGGCGTAGTGGGTAGAGCGCCCGTGTCAGAAACCTGAGGGTTGCAGGTTCGCTCCCCGCCTCTTACCATGCCGTTGTGTCCTTGGGCAGGACACTTCACCCTTGCCTCCGGTGCCACTCACACCGGTGAATGAATGTTGAATGAATGATAGGTGGTGGTCGGAGGGGCCGTAGGCACAAATTGGCAGCCACGCTTCCGTCAGTCTACCCCAGGGCAGCTGTGGCTACGAAAGTAGCTTACCACCACCAGGTGTGAATGAATGATGGGTTTTTAACATGTAAAGCGACTTTGGGTACTTAGAAAAGCGCTATATAAATCCCAGGTATTATTATTATTATTATTATAATGTATTAAAATGCCAGTGACAGAGCTAGTGTTAGTGGTAAACATCAAACATTTTAAGCATGTTAAGCATTTGTTTTCATGTTTTAACATGTTTGAAATGTTTTAAAATATATTAAAATGCCAGAGTCCGACATCAAGCAAAGGTTAGGGGTTAAACATAAAAAATGTCAAACATTTTAAAACATGTTTTTAAAATGTTTTAACATGTTCGAAATGTCTAAAAATGTATTAAGATAGCAAAGCAAAGGTTAGGGGTTAACAAACATCAGCAATTTCAAACATTTTAAAACATGGATGTTTGAAATGTAGCAAATGCCACAGTCAGACAGAGCAAAGGTTAGGGGTTAACAAACATCAAAAATTTTAAACTTTTTAAACATTTTAAAACATTTAAAAAAAACATTTAAAAATGTTTAACATGTTTGGAATGTTTTAAAAGGTATTAAAATGCCAGAGTCGGAGACAGCTAGTGTAAGGGGTAAAAATCAAACATTTTAAACATGTTAAACATTTGTTTTAATGTTTTAACATGTATTAAAATGCCAGAGTCCGACATCGAGCAAAGGTTAGGGGTTAACAAACATTTTAAAACATGTTTTTAAAATGTTTTAACATGTTCGAAATGTATTAAAATGTATTAAGATACCAAAGCAAAGGTTAGGGGGTTAACAAACATCAACAATTTCAAACATTTTAAAACATTTTTAAAAAATGTTTAAATGTTTCAAAATGTTTTAATATGTTTGAAATGTAATAAATGCCACAGTCAGACACAGAGCAAAGATTAGGGGTTAACAAGCATCAATAATGTTAAACATTTTAAAACTTTTTAAAATGTTTAACATGTTTGGAATGTTTTAAAAGGTATTACAATGTCAGAGTCAGAGACATAGCTTGTGTTAGGGGTAAACATCAAACATTTCAAACATGTTAAACTTTTTTTTTTTAATGTTTAACTGTTTCAGTGCAAATTGAGACACATTTTAAAATGTTTAGATGCTAGTATAGAAGCTATCATGCAAACATTTTGAAATGGGATGGAGTGGACTTATACACTCTTAAGAGAAAAAAAAAGAAGTGCACTGTTGGAGTGACTGCTCAACTGCACTTCCTTAGACATTTACAAGGATTTGAAGAAGATCTGGAGGGGTCCACAAATTAAGCACTGATTGTTGAAAGACAAAGTTGGACTAATTTGTGCTTCGCTAAGTAACAAATTTGATTGACATAATAACTGTCTTATTGCTGTAATTGTAATGCTAATAAAAAAAGGAAATGTACACTTGATTTCCTCCTAAACACCGGCACCTATTTAATAAAACCACCTTAACATTTGACAATCCAAACAATTACACAGAGCGACTCAGTAAAGAATCTGGGTATTATCTTTGACCCAACTCTCTCGTTTGAGTCACACATTAGGAGTGTTACTAAAACAGCCTTCTTTCATCTCCATAATATCGCTAAAATTGGTCCCATTTTGAGTAAAAAGTAAACGCCATGTTATTTTTTGTACATTACTTGGTTTTTTTCATGTCACAAAGTCCCTACATCTGTGGTCCCTTCCAAGGTTTCTAGTTGTTTCCATTGGGTTGAGATTTTTCTTGCCCTGATGTGGGATCTGAGCCGAGGATGTCGTTGTGGCTTGTGCAGCCCTTTGAGGCATTTGTGATTAAGTGCTATACAAGTCAGCTTTGATTGATTGATTGGTACAAATATTTGGCTGTTATCTACAATTCCCTCCGGCAGTTGCTTTAATATTGTGAAGTTTACATTTTGTCTCAATCCGTGTTATTCAGTAATGTTTGCTAGCAATATCAAGATTCAGTATGCCGTTGAGCCTACGATTTATTCATCCATATTTACTTGATGCTAGCAAAGTAACAAGCTGGTTTTCTGAGACCCTTATTTTGTTAACACAGGCAGGATGGAGCAGCACTTTTATTGTGAAGACAGGGACTGTGCAACCGGCCACGTAAGTAAAGAGCAACCAAATTTTGCTGCCATAGTTCAATAATAAGGTTGTTTGAAACATGTTAGGGAATGTGCAACACTACTTGCAACAATGGAACCCAGCATGGAACACTTCACTGTTCCCTCAACACAGACGTCATAACATCTCCGAAGCTCGCATTTGTGCGTTCATTTGGGAACCAGGAGGAGGTGATAGGAGAAAGATTTAAAAAAATACAAGACATCGATTTGTTATGTTTCGGTTTCACTTATGCGTTTCATCGCAGATAACTGCAATGCCTTCAAGGATACTTGGTTAAAGTTTGAAACAGACAAACTGTCAGGTTCAAACACTGATGACATCTATTAAACAGACAAGAAGCAAGGAATCATGCAGAGACAGAGTTCAATTTGGCTCAAATGAGGAGAGACGTTTTTTTAGGCTGCACTCTAGTTACAGATCCAAACTACTCTAAAGTCCAGCCCACGTGCTTCCTCTATTTATTTGGGAGGTCCCTGGTTACATCACTGAAGCTGTCGCTGAAGGAAGGGGGTAATCTCGACAGCCCCAGTTAGACACAATATATGACTATTAATGAAATGCAAATGTGTTGATACTCGTGATATCGCCCTGTCTCTGCTCTGTCTGCGTCACGGCACTCGATGTTCCCTTGACAGTCAGCAAGTCGATTCAGGGTCTGAAAACACTGATACGAGACGACTTGCTTTGCACAGATAGAAAAAGTACAACTTCAGCACAATTGATAACTATAGCAACGGCCCTTAAGCATAAGAGTTGTGTGATAATATATACATAATTATTCTAACATTTAAGGATTGAAGTGTGCCAAGTGAGCTTAAATTGATTCATGATACAGATATATACTATCATCATAATACAGTCATCACACAAGATAATCATCAGAGTATATACATTGAATTATTTACATTATTTACAATCCGGGGTGTGGGATGTAGAGGGGGGGTTAGGTTTGGTTGATATCAACACTTCGGTCATCAACAATTGCATCATCAGACATTGGAACAGTGTAGGACTGACTTGGTAGGATATGTACAGCAAGTAGTGGACACAGAGAGAGAGATCAGAAAGCATAAGAACAAATATATACATTTGATTATTTACATTTGATTATTTACAATCCGGAGAGGTAGGATGTGGAAGGGAGGGTGTTAGTTTAGGGTTGAAGTTGCCTGGAGGTGTTCTTTTAGTGCGGTTTTGAGGGAGGATAGAGATGCCCTTTCTTTTACACTTGTTGGGAGTGCATTCCATATTGATGTGGAATAGAAAGAGAATGAGTTAAGACCTTTGTTAGATCGGAATCTGGGTTTAACGTGGTTAGTGGAGCTCCCCCTGGTGTTGTGGTTATGGCGGTATCAGGGAGGTGTAGCGGATTTTATAGACTAGCCTCAGTGCAAGTTGTTTGAGCGAGGATGCGTCCAAGGAGACCGAGGTGTCCGATACATGCTCATTCAGCCAAGATGCTTGTCCGTCCTGGCGCTCAGCGCCAGCTCCGCAACCCTGTCTCTTCATCCGCATCTCCTCCAGTCTCTCCAAACGGACTCTGGTGTGGCAGAGACCCAGCAGCTGATCTCCAAGGCCAAAAGACTCCCAGGAGGCAGATCCAGAAGTTCACAAAAAAAGCACCGCAGAAGTCCCAAAAGTGCCACCCCTTGTCGCACAGTTCCAAAGGGTCCCGGACCAAAAGGCAAAAAAACCAAAAAACACATGTAAACAAGAGGGAAACATCAGGAACACGAAAGGATGACACAAGAGCACAGAGCTCCATCTTGGAAAGAAAGGAAGTGTGACAAGAAATGACAGACAAAGAAAGACAAATAAATGAAGACAAGTGTGGGTTTCTGTACTGGTTTGTCTGAAGTGATGGCCGATTGTTACCATGGTGACAATGACTATTTTGAAGGATGTATCCTTGATATATATATTGTTTGTTTTCTCTGTCATTTTCTTCATTCAATTGTTAATTAAATAAAAACAATTAAAACCACCTTTGACAGCGTTGATTGTCGCAAAATGAGTTGACAGGAAGTGATGTGGTCGTGGTGCATGCTGGACCGATCGTGTCTTACGGTACCAGTTGAGTGACATGAAAATGGTGTGGATACATTTTGGACACCCGTGGAACATCTCAAAATCCCACTGGGAAAGATTCTCCAGCGTTTTGTTGCTGATCTTCATCATGTTTTAGCTGCACGTTTAGCAGAGGAGGGCGGGATTGATGAAGAGGATGTCAGCCAAGAGCGCTGCGTCCTTTCACTTTAATTTTAGACTGAAGGGTGGGGTTTTTTTTTCCAAATAATTGCTAGATAAACTGGAAGTTGTTTTTTTTCCCCAAGTAGTTGCTTAAATAGCGGGTGTAACAGATTGTGTTCCAAAAAGGTTGATGCAGCACCCGCCTCAAACATTAATAGGTGACACGACCGGTGTCAGTTCATTAGCGCCGCGATCGAGGAGAGCGCTGCTCAATACTGTAGCGTCCAGAAGAAGTCGCACAAAGTTTGACGCTGTTAATATTTGTCCATTAAGCTGTGTTTTAAATGTATTTTCTGTGTAATTAAAATGAGCTTTTTAACATTTTCAAAAACGTATGAAAATGGAAAAAGGTAAGAATATACTTTTTATTTCAATATGGTTTCTGTAGGAGGACAAACGTGACACAAACCTTAATTGTTAGAAAGCCCACTGTATGTGTTTATTCGTCACTGATGAGAGTATTTAGCAAGCGCCGTTTTGTCCTACTAATTTCGGCGGTCCTTGAACTCACCATAGTTGTATGGACTGTGACGCAACAGTTGGTTTACGCGTACAACTTTCTCCGACGCTGCCACAGAAAGACGTGTTTTATGACCTCCTCCTTCTTTGTCTCATTTTGTCCACCAAATGTTTTATGCTGTGTGTGAATGCACAAAGGTGAGCTTTGTTGATGTTATTGACTTGTGTGGAGTGCTAATCAGGCATATTTGGTCACTGCGAGACTGCAAGATAATCGATGCTAACATGCTATTTAGGCTAGCTGTGTGTACATATTGGTATATTGGAGCTCATTTAATTTCCTTTACTCATGTCCTCTGGGTGTTTATATTTATATTTGCATGTCTCATGACACATTATCTGTATGTAATATTGGTTACATTTCTGATAGTTGTTTGTGTGCCATGTTGTTCCAGACCACAGCAAACGTTACCAAGCTAGCAAAGATTGTAATAAATCCATTACAAGAAGACAGCCTGCCGTTTCCTTTAACTTGGACACACACATCTATACCTTTGGCCATTCTAAGCCAATAATTTCCAGGAATTATCACACCCTCTGAAAAGTTTTACTAATGTTTTCCAATGTTGTAAAATTGTGTAGAATAAATATTACATTTCAACATTTCTGTCAACCAACATTTGCGTCAGCCTGCGACACACAGTCATTTTGATAGTAGGCTAATATAGCTAATGTGTTACCTTCATTATAAGACTTCCATCCATCCATCCATTTTCTACCGATTGTCCTTCTTTGGGTCGGAGCCTATCTCAGCTGCATTCGGGTACACCCTGGACAAGTCGCCACCTCATCACAGGGCCAACACAGATAGACAGACAACATTCACACTCACATTCACACACTGGGGACCATTTAGTGTTGCCAATCAACTTATCCCCAGGTGCATGTTTTTGGAGGTGGCAGGAAGCCGGAGTACAGAATCAGAATCAGAAGTACCTTATTAATCCCCGAGGGGAAATTAAGATTTTCAGCACAATCCCATTCAAGATCAGACAAATATTACAAAGTACCCGGAGGGAACCCACGCAGTCACAGGGAGAACATGCAAACCGCAATCGGGGCTCGAACCTAGGGCCTTCGTATTGTGAGGCACACGCACTAACCCCTGTTTCACCGTGCTGCCATTATAAGACTTATATAAGGCTTTTTAGTTTTGCGGCTCCAGACAAATTTGTTTTTTGTGTTTTTGGTCCAATATGGCTCTTTCAAAATTTATCCCCGTCACCGTCCCCCCAACCCAATCACCCATTCATCACCCATTCACCTCCTCAGGGAGGAAGACTTTCACTTTAGACTGGAGGTTGTTTTTCCCCAAAGTAGTTTCTTGATAAACTGTAGGGCGTATTTTTCCAAGTAGTTGCTTGATAAGCGGCTCTAACAGGTTCTGTTTCATTCCACCTGCCATCCCTGTCAGGTTCAAACACCGATGACATCTATTAAACAGACAAGAAGCAAGGAATCAGGCAGAGACACAGTTAAAATTTTACTCATGAGGAGCGACGTATTGGGCTGTACACTCAGTTACAGTTCCAACCTACGTCCTAAGGCACAGCCCACGTGCTCCCCTATTTATTCGGGAGGTCCCTAGTTACATCACTGAGGCTGCTTCTGAAAGGAGGGGTAGTGCCAGCAGCCCCGGTAGACACAATACATGATTATTCGAAATGGAAATGTGCTGACACTCGTGATCTCGCCCTGTCTCTGTTTTGTCCGCGCCGAGGTACTCGATGTCCATCCTTGGCAGTCAGCAGGTCGGGTCTGTAAACAAACACTGATACGAGACGACTCGCAATCCAAGATTGCAAGTTGTCCCTTTGCACAGATAGAAAAGTGCAACTTCAGCACAATTGATAATAACTATAGCAACGGTCTTTAAGCATAAGAGTTGTGTGATAACTTATACATAATTATTCTAACATTTCCCTCCTGTTTATCACATAACTTCCCCAGAATCTTCTTACCCCTAATAACTTCTTCTTGCAATTTTCAGTTATAAGTTCATTTCCCTAGGGCCAAGTTATGTTTATACTCATGAGTTCAACATAATTTTTTAATTTTATAGTTACCAGGGTCTGAAAACAGATCAGGAACACCGTCCAGGTAGGTATCCTCGTCATCAGATTAATCTTCCTTGTCCGCCAGAAGGTGCATCTGAACAGTTTTATCATCTGATGGGCTAATTGCTGTGGTAATCAGACGGTTAAGCAGAGAACGCAGACAGGGAATACAACAACATCCACACAATATCAGTATTGCTGCAAACACAGCCATAGATACTAGAATTGATGATACCAAGGACTTGTATTTGCCGAACACATTCAACCATCCATCCCACATAGATGTATCTATGCCAGAGTGCTCTTTCATTTTACCGTTGAGGGTGCGCAGGCCTTCCAGTGCTCTGGTCAGGCCATCTTCTACATAAGTGTTGTTTGGTATGAACGTGCAACACTGTTCACCCAATAT
>NC_084750.1:3926060-3986060 GCF_033978785.1 Entelurus aequoreus
CATTTGGACAACTTCAATAGCAAGCGTTTGAGCACAAAAAAAAGTCAGGGAGATAATGTTTTTCCCCCTCATCTTTGGTGCTCATAAACAGGCTAGGGACAAATATTACTCTTAGGATATGATTAAAAGTGTATTTTTCATAGCGGGCCATTCATGACTAAACTGAAAGTCTACACTTTAGTCACACATTTTGTGTTTTATTTTAAATTTATTGAGCAAAAAAAGAACTTGACCTAACTGTAGTGGGATGATTATCCACATTTACTATGACATAATTATGATATGTCGCTATTTGGTCCGCAGACGCTGTTGTTTACTGACTGCACCTTCTTCTCCGCCAACCACAAGTAGTGCTAAGAGATGAACACCAAGGATGACTTTGAGAAGTTCCGCCTGTCTCGAGCAGACCACCCTGGGGACCAGAGGGTGTCGTACTCCATGTTTGAGAACAAGAGCCACATGGGGTCCACCAACGTGCACTGGAAACAGACTGGATGCCAAGGTAAGGCCACCCCACTGGGTTTGCACTTCATTTATTCAAGGAATAGATCCTAACCAACTTTGTTGTTATTTACTTTTACTTTCCTCTTGAACATATTGGTGAACTTTGGTGTTGTCTGCTTTTAATTTGAAAATATTTTTCTCCTGACATTGTGTTGTATAAAATGTTCTCCTCATTTACCGTATTTCCTTGAATAGCCGCAGGGGCGTTAATTAATTTAAAACCTCCTGTCACTCCTGCGTTTACCGGAAACCGGCGGGATGGCCGTGCATGCGGTAATTATTTTAAAACCTCTTCTCACTCCGGCGTTTACCAAAAGGAATCCATAAAATTTAGGCGTGCGCTTTGAGTGTGATGTAAGCATACCATCATGAAAAGCACATTTAATTAAAAAAAACGTTATTATGGTCTTACCTGTACTTATAAATGGAGTCCATTTGCAGCTCCTTCTGACCAAAAGCATCGATAACTTGTTTATAGAAGTCTTCCTTATTTTCTTTCTTCAGTTTTAAAAGTCTCTGTTTCGATGGAGATATTCCTTTAATTATTACCTCCTGCTTCGATTGAAAGTCCAGTTTAGAAAACTGTTTTATTTTAGATACCGGTATGTAATCCTCCATGTTAAAAGTTCAGGCAGAGGAAAAAAAAAAAATCTCTTGCTGCGTGTGTTCACTTCTTCTGCAGTACCGGAAGTCGCAAGAAGGATCACTAGCGCGGCAGCGCCCTCTACCACCAGGAGGCGGGAGTCATTTAATGACTTATACAGTATTTCACACACGCAGCTACGGTATATTAATAAAACATAGCTGCTTACTGTTCTCTTTAGCATACTGTACCGGTATTCAATAGCTTGGACCTTAAATCCTACTGAAAAGCTCTTTATCTTTTTTCCTTTGTGCGATTGTAAACTACTGAAAGCAGCTTCCTCCATTTTGAAAATGAGGACAGATGCGTCACTCGTGACGTAACGAATTTGACCCGGTGGAAGTTCTAGCCATATGCTAAATATTTTGCGAAACGAGTTTGACCCGGCGAAAATTATAGACATGCGATAATAAAATTAATATTTTGCGAAACGAATTTGATCCAGCTTCAATAATAAACCGGCGATAAGGCCAAGCATGCGTTAATTATTTTGAGAAACGAGTTTGACCCGGCAGTAATTCTAGACGTGCGAATACTATATTCCCTGCACCAATTCAAGGAAATACGGTAACTGAAATTGGAAAGATGCATTTACTGTTAGTAGTTTTGCGTCATGAGGTGTAATTCTCGTAAAATCTCATCCCGTGAGACTCCACTTTGAGGGAGATATTGCAGCCACGGCTGTTGCCGTGATGTCAATAGAAGGTGAAGACAGTGGATGATCGCTAAAAGACAACGTACTTACACCCCCCCCTTGGCATTACTGTTTGGGTATGTGGGTCTCTTCAAGCCTGCGGGTCGGTTGTTGGGAAAGGAAACGCGAGACCGCTCGGTTCGGTGGTGCCGCCTCGCCCCCCTCGGCCGACCGATCGGAGGCTTACGGCCCCCTCGACACAATTTCGGGCATGGGGGTCTCTCCAAGCCTGCGAGTCGGCCTCTATTGCAGGGAAGGGACCTGCGAGACGGCACGGTGCTGCCTCACTCTTCCCGGCCGACCGATGGCGTTGATGTATAGTTTTCCCGAATCAACGCCATGCCAGTTCGATGTTTAAGTGACCTCTAAATGCACAAAAAGTGTTTCCATTGTGCTTTTGCTAAACACTTCAATATAGAATCGTCTCAAAACCCACCTCATGAGAGCGCAAAAATGTTTTCATTACCAGTTTCTTATTGGCATATTTAGGTTTCGCGCAATTCTAGGGCTAATGAAAATGCAGCTAGTGACGACGAAGGCTTTAAAACATGTTTAATGGACGAGGCCATAGGTTTTGAGAAGTTTTATTTAATCGATGTGTTCAAAACAATTGCTTTTTCCTTGGTTTGGGTTTGAAAAGTAGGGCGCAGTCATTTCTGTTAAGCAGCTGCATCTGTGAAATACTAAACAATGCCTTCCTGTGTTTGCAGATGAAAGGTTTAGGGAACTGACACGTCCAAAACTGTCTTCACCTGCAGAACTTCCTCCAAATCTACGATTCGATTTGAGTGAGGTCCGGATGCGAGGTAAGTCATCTATTATCAAATGTAAACGCAAAAGTTGTGTTCGTAAAATAAATGTTATTCATTATGATAACCAGGATGAGTTCTCTCACTCCCACGAAGTCATCAAATGCCGCCAAAAGGTGTTGAAAACTAACAACGCTATTCAAGCTGTCGTGTGCAATTAGCCTTTCATTAGTAACCACGCGAAAGTAGTTGTGCAAATTTATTCGGGTTATTCAAGTCATGCAACCCCATGCTACTTGGATATCTCACACTTGCACCGACTATAGTCTCTTTAGAATGTAAGAGTGCCAAGTCCTTGTTCACAGTGGTAGCACTTGTGTGCCAAGTTGCACATTTCAAATGCAGTATCAAAGGCACTACCTAATCCACTTTTTATGTTGGATATAATGAACACCCTACCTTTCTGACCTCCTCCAGCCACACGTCCCGTCCCGTTCCCTCAGGTCTAGTGATGCTGGCCTCCTGGAGGTCCCCAAGACCAGGCGCCGAACCTGGGGCGACAGGGCCTTCTTCGTGGCTGCCCCCTCTCTCTGGAACGCTCTCCCCAGGCACATCAGAGATGCCCCCTCCCTCCCTACCTTCAAACCCCCCCCCCACACACGTGTAAAGCGACTTTAGGTATTTAGAAAAGCGCTATATAAATCCCAGGTATTATTATTATTAAAACTGTTCTTATTGTTTTATTTTTGATACTAAGAATACATTTAATTTGAACTTTCTCAGGGAATATTAATTTTGAACTAATTTGATATAATATGTCAAATTAGTTCAAATATATTATATTTGTTTTCATCTCAAACATGTTATGATGGCAAAATGGTCATTAATTACTATTTTGCATGCAATAAATGCAATGAACTATATTGCATTCTTAAAATGTTAAACTGTTGTTGTCATTATTAAATGGTTTGTCTTTTTATATTTTTTATGTATTGTTGGCAGGTTGAAAATAGCTCAGCGGATTTGGGTGGCGAAACCAACGTTTAAACGACACGTGTAATAATCATCAAAAACGTACGAGAGACAAGAACTTCGTTTATGCGGTCACACCACACAGCACATAGGGCTGTGAGCGCACCTGTTTTTATTAGCTCACACAAATCGGCGCAATCAACCACGAACGCATTTCAGCTGTGCGTGTCCCTTATGGTGTATGTATGTTCGGGGCATGCGCAGTTGGTTCAGTAAAGTCTACACCACTAAAGTGAACAGCCGTGTGTGTGTCACTGATTTCTACAGATGGAAATAACTTTCTGGCGGTCTCCAACTTGCTGGTGTCCAACTTCCCCGAGGCGGAAGCTCCGGCGTTCACATCGGAACTCTGGAGGGACATCGACTGCATGGAAGGCGCAGAAAGTTTTGGTAAACTCATGTTCGTTATCGTCTTGCGCGCCACGACTCACTTTGTCTTTTTTTACTTTCACATTCTGCGGGTTCTTTTTCCCGCAGAATGTAACGTTTCTTCTTTGGTTTGTTTTGACCAAAAAAATAACGAAACGTTGACATATTTCGCCTTTTTTCTTTATTAAACACAAAAGCCAACGTTAGTCAAGATATGTTAAGGTGTGGAATACTGACAATAGAATATGTGTGTATACCGTATTTCCTTGAATTCGCGCCGGGGCGGTAATTAATTTAAAACCTCTTCTCACTCCGGTGCTTACCAAAGACATGCGGTAAATTTAGGCCTGCGCTTATAAATTTGAGTGTGATGTGAGGATACCATCATGAAAAGCACATTTACCGGTAATAAAAAGAACGCTATTATAGTCTTACCTTTACTTATAAATGAAGTCCATGCGCCGCTCCTTCTGAACAAAAGCATCGATAACTTGTTTATAGAAGTCTTCCTTATCTTTCTTCAGTTTTAAAAGTCTCTCTGTCTCGATGGAGATCTTCCTTTAATTATTACCTCCTGCTTCGATTGAAAGTCAAGTTTAGAAAACTGTTGTTGTCACTTCTTCCGCAGCCAAATAGTCGCAAGAATGATCCCTGGGATCACTAGCGCCCTCTACCACCATGAGGCGGGAGTCATTTAATGACTCATATTTGACACACGCAGCTATCTTAATAAAACATTTTTACTGTTCTTTTTAGCATATTCAATAGCTTGGACCTTAAATCCTACTGAATAGCTCTTTATCTTCTTCCCTTTATGCGATTTTAAATTATTGAAATTAGCCTCCTCCATTTTGGAAAATGATGCCTTGAAAGGTGAAGTGTCACTCGTGACGTGGCATATGCTAATTATTCTGTGGTACAACGAGGCATGCGCTAATTATTTTGCTAAACAAGTTTGACGCGGCAGTAATTCTAAGCATGCGCTAATTCTAAGCATGCGCTAATTATTTTGCGAAACGAGTTTGACCCGGCGGTAAAACGAGGCATGCGGATAGTATATACCCGGCGGCAATTCAAGGAAATATGGTATATTTAACCTATGTATAGATTATGGGGGGTGCTGGAGCCTATCTCAGCTGCATGTTTATTTTTTATTATATATATACATGTGTAATACCATCTAAAGTATGAGCCCTTGGCTTTGTGTGGCCCTAAACACAATGTGGCCCCACTTCAATCTCCAATATTACTTACTTATGATTATTAATATTATTATGCTCCTAAAAGGCCCCCACCCCACTATAAAGCTAACATACATACATACATACACACGGTCAGTATGTTTACATGTGCTAAAGGTTAAAAGCAGCTTTTTAAAACAAGTGCAAAAACCTTATTTATATTTTTGACCATGTTATCATATCTATATCATGATTGAAAACCAGTTCCATCCTGCATGTATACACTCCCATCGTTCCACACACACGTGATAACCAGGAAGTACAGTAGATGATGCACTCCATGATCAGAAAGTACAGTATTCACATGTTTATGTCTGTTTGTTCAGTAATATTTTTCATCAAGCATCAGAACCAAAGCCGTCACCCTAAAAATATCCTTAAACCCCCTAAATCATGGGTGTCAAACTCTGGCCCGCGGGCCAAATTTGGCCCACCGTGTAATTTCACTTGGCCCTTGAGGCGATATCAAATTAACACTAGAGCTGGCCCGCCGATTATATACAGCGGCGGTGCCGCGGTAACACCGCATTCACCGCTAATTCTCACACTTGCCAAAGTGTGCATTGCATTCACGTGTGTGTGCGTACAGAAGCCGCACATATCTTGTGACTGGGCCGGCACGTTGTTAGAATGGATGAAAAGCGGACGTGACGACAGCTTGTAGAGGACGTTAAAGGCAGTGCCTTTAAGGCACGCCCTCCAGGACTGTGGTCCGGGTGGACTACGAGATATAATGACTGATGAACACCTTCGTTCGATAATGAAGGTTGCCTCAGCTCAAAGCCTGAGCCCCGACATTAATGAACTAGCATCCAAGAAAAGATGTCAGGTATCTGGCTTGGGCACATCAGATTAGATCAGTGTGTTGCAAACTGAGCAGTTTAAAGTCCTGAATGGTTGGTTTATTCATTGTTATTTTATTTTCAAATTTATTAGCTTTGGAAAAAGTTAATGTTGATATTTACCTCAGAAGGCTGCAAATAGAAAAGAGGCATTCAATTTGTATTTAAATTGTATTTGATATGCCGTTGATATTTTTTTATTATTATTATTATTATTTGAAACTCGATTTTGCATGTCACTATAAAGTTATAAAAGCCTTGCTTGTTCAATATTCAATGCAAAACTTGTTTGGGTCCCTATTAAAAGGTTAATTTGTTCAACCTTGGCCCGTGGCTTTGTTCAGTTTTAAATTTTGGCCCACTCTGTATTTGAGTTTGACACCCCTGCACTAAATGATTTGGATTGAATATAAGGAGGATGATCTACAAGTTTTAGAAGGTGTGTGCTAAAAAGATGCAGCTTTAGTAAAACACTAAGCGTCATGTACCAGTATTGCTTAGTGCTAAACAAGATATACAAACTGTAATAGAACAATCACTTACTGTACAATGTCTGCTCTCAGTGGGATAAAGACTGTTGGGATGTTTATATCTTTCAGCACAAGACTTGCGTTCCCCGTTAATAGATGATTAATTAATCACAATTCTCACTACTCAGGTACCTGCAACAATGTCTCCAAGTCCACAAGTGTCTCGACCTTCAACACTGTCTCCAACTCCAGAACTGCTGCCATGTCCAACATCAGACAAAAGTGTGTATGCTGTCCCTCATTATTGTGTATTCTCAGTTTGTTGTGTTTTTTTTATGCTACTCCTGTCGCCTCCTACGCAAATGTTTGCCATTAGGATTTTCATGGTGATGAGAGCTTTGACCCACTATTTTATTGGATGCAGGAAATTGGTTAATCTGGTTCATATTATAACACTGAAAGTGAAGAGACAGTCAGTAATTGTTGACATTTGCAACTTTTCAAACGTATGTCAGGGATCCCAGTGAGGTAATAAAATAAAATAGAGGAATTTGGGGGTTTAGGCGGCATTTTATAGATACTTTGGAATGCATATCCAACATAAAAGGAAATCTGTAAAAAAAAAAAAGGAAACATACCAATGGTTTCTATCTATTGGGTGCTATAAACTGAAAGCCACGCCTTTTTTTATGACTGTACCACATCATTAGTAGTTCATTGTTTTTGTTGAGAAAATATCTTCACCATAACAGTACAAACCATTCTAAAATGTACAACGTCCATAGTTTATTTCATTAGTTCATTGTTTTGCTTTAAGAAAATCTCTCACAGTACATCACCACCCAGCAGGCACAAGACATTGACAAGACATGTCCTTTAAAACTGACTTTGAAACAACGTTGCAAAATAGTTATAAATTGAGACAACGTTGACGTCTCACGTTGGATCCACGTTGTTGGTTGGGACATGACCAAATTTCAATGGTCAAATCAACGTCACAACCTGACATTGAATAAACGTTGTCCAAAAGCGTGTTGTTTTAACATTGTATTTCTGTCGTAGAATATCGGTTGGGAAATGCCCATAATTCAATGATCAAATCAACGTGAGAACGCAACATTGATTAAACGTCGTCAAAAAGCATGTTTCAACATTATGTTTGAGTTGCTCAACGTCAGGACCTAATTCAACAAGTTCTCAACGTTGTTTCAATATCTTGTGCCTGCTGGGTGTAAGGCATTTCATAAATACATGAGATACGGTGGCTATATTTGATAACAAATATTGTAATTGTAAACATTTAAATATTTTGTTGAACTAGTGCAGGGTCGGCAACCCAAAATGTTGAAAGAGCCATATTGGACCAAAAATACAAAAACAAATCTGTCTGGAGCCACAAAAAATTAAAAGCCATATTACATACAGATAGTGTGTCATGAGATATAAATTGAATTAAGATGACTTAAAGGAAACTAAATGACCTCAAATATACCTACAAATGAGGCATAATGCTGCAATGTGTACATATAGCTAGCCTAAATAGCATGTTAGCATCGATTAGCTTGCAGTCATGCACTGACCAAATATGTCTGACTAGCACTCCACACAAGTCAATAACATCAACAAAACTCACCTTTGTGCCTTCACGCACAACGTTGAAAGTTTGGTGGACAGAATGAGACAGAAAAAGAAGTGGCATAAAACACGTCCTAGAAAGTCGGAGAAAGTTATACTTGTAAACAAACTACGGTGAGTTCAAGGACCGCCAAAATTAGTAGGACAAAACGGCGCTCGCCAAATACTCGAATCAGTGAAGCATGTTTAATATAAACAGTGTGCTTTATAACAATTAGGGAGGTTTGCGTCATGTTTGTCCTCTACGGAAACCATATTAAAACAAAAACTTTTTTTTTCCCCTTTTTTTTTCCATTTTTCATACATTTTTAAAAAAGCTCCTGAGAGCCACTAGGGCTCTCCACCACACAGTTGTTGAAGCTCCTCAGGACTGAGCTCCCAAGTCCAGCTCGCCGTAGCTTCCTGAGGAAGTAGAGTCGCTCGTGGCCTCTGTCCCTTCTGAATTCGACCACCATCTCCTTGGTCTTCTTCACATTGACGTTGTTTTCTCTGCACCGCTGCTCCAGGTGTTCAACCCGAATTGAGTGTTTTTAGCCAAAAGTAGAAGAATGCAGATGTACCCCGTACACGGATTGAGATGAATACAATTACAGGAATTCCATCCCAATTTAACAATTTCAATCATTCCAGTCAGGAAAGAAAGTAGTTTGTACTGAAGCAACTTAATTCTTGTTTTTTGTGTTGTTTCTAAAGATCTAAACTGTTGTTCTCTCGCTCTTTTTGCACATAGCTGGAGATAACAACGATGATGACAACATGAAAGCCATTAATACTTTAGTTGAAACGGCGGCACGCGTCGGTGAGAAGAAGGTGAAGAAAGGCTTATTGGCACTTGCCAAAGAAACACTTTTTCTTGCTAAACTCTTTCTAACATGTTCATGTTTTACCTGACATAAATCAAGACATAAAATAAAATGTAATGTCCATTGCAGTTGTCCTTGTCGTTACATTATTTTACATTAAACCGGGGGTCAGCAACCCTTTGGTGCCGCCCTAGTGGCTCCCTGTAGGTTTTTACAAAAAAGGATTGAAAATGGAAAAAGATGGGGGGAAATAATTTTATTGTTTTAGTCTGTTTAATATGTTTGTGTGTATGCTTGACTGATGAGTATTTGGTGAACATCGTTTTGTCCTACTAATTTCGGCGGTTCTTGAACTCACCATAGTGTGGACTGTGACGCAACAGTTTGTTTACATGTAAAATCTTCCACTCCTCCTTTGTCTCATTTTGGCCACCAAATGTTTTATGCTGTGCGTGAATGCACAAAGGTGAGCTTTGTTGATGTTATTAACTTGTGTGGAGTGCTAATCGGGGTTATTTGGTCAGTGCATGACTGCAAGCTAATCAATGCTAACATGCTATTGGTAACAGGCACCGCCTGTTACCAAGTGACGTTAGCGATAGAGACAGCACTCGCTAAAGTGTTTTTTTTGTTAGCTTAGCGGCTGCAATTTATCAACAGTGACGGCAACTCTGTTGAATCTTTTTCACAGGATTGTGTTACCTTTGGTTGATAAAGAGATCGAACGTGCTCTCATATCTTCCTGTCCACAAACGGGGTATTGTTTGGATGGCAAGCTTGCCACTTCAATCATTGTTCATTTTTCCCTCGTAGTAGTAGTAGTGTGTATGTGTGCGTGTATCACATGTTTACTGTGTGATGTTGCCTCCCTCGAGTTGATATCAAGTTGATGTTAGTTTAGTGCTGCTTGTTGCTTTCATTAATAAAAAATATTTCCTGCATTGAACTTGCTTCTAACGTACACGAAAGTAATTCATTAGATTACCGCATTTTTCAGACTGTAAGGCGCACTTTCATTTTCTCAAAACTCGACAGTGCGCCTTATAGGTTCAAACACTGATGACATCTATTAAACAGACAATAAGCAGGGAATCATTCAGAGACAAAGTTCAATTTAGCTCATGAGGAGAATGTATGGCGATGCACACTTAGTCACAGTCTCGCCCTACGCTCTAAGGTACAGCTCCCGCGTCCCTCTATTTATTCAGGAGTTCCCCAGTCAACATCACCAAGGCCGCATCTAAAAGGAGTGGTCTCATATATCATGCAAAGCAGCTCCAGTAAGCACAAAACGTGACGGAATGTGTTGGGGCATAACTTACACATAATTATTCTAACTTTTCCCTCCTGTTTATCACATAACTTCCCCAGAATCTTCTTATCCCTAATAACTTCTTCTTGCGATTTTCAGTTAGTAGTTCATTTCCCTAGAGCCAAGTTATGTTTACATTCGGAGTTCAACATAATTTTCTCCACCAGGGTCTGGAAACAGATCAGGAACACCGTCCCAGTAGGTATCCTCATCATCAGATTCATCTTTCTTGTCGTCCGCCAGAAGGTGCATCTGAACAGTTCTATCATCTGCTGGGCTAATCGCTGTGGTAATCAGACGGTTAAGCAGAGAACACAGACAGGGAATACAACATCTACACAACGTCAGTATTGCTGCAAACACAGCCATAGATACCACCAGTAATTTGGCCAGTCTTTTCCCGTGGTGGGAATCCTTTTAAGTTTCTTATAGGAAGTAGTGTTGTAGAGGTGGTATTGGGAGCTGCCGTAAACATTAGTGATTCATTTTAGGCCCACGAGACTATCCATGGGACACAGGTTGTTATATTTGGACCTGGGTTTTAGGATCAGATCTATCGAACAGACGGCATAGTCCGTTGATCTTGCCTTAGTATTTCCTGTTTGTCGTTTAATGCGGCTGTGCTTGTAATGTTCATGTACATTTTTACAAAATCTATACATTGTGTCCATGGACGTTTTGTTTCTTTCATACATTTCTTTAGTCTGTTTTTAATTGTTACATTTGTCCTTTCCACTAGTCCTGTGCTTTGTGGATGATAAGCACAGTGTTTTTTTTAGATGAATGTGGAATAATGACCCTATATTCTTGATTAATTTATTTACAAAATGAGGTCACTATAGATTTAGTTATACCCTATCTTGATATGTATATCTTTGCATAATACTTTTGCTACTGTTAGCGCATCTGCTTTTCCTTTAGGAAATATTTCTACCCACTTTGAAAATGCATCTACTATGACCAGACAATACTGTTTTTCTTCACTCCTATTTTGTTCAATAAAATCCATGCATAGATGTTGGAACGGGTGTTGTGGTTTGGGGAATTGGCCTCGCACAGGTCATGCATGACCTACAATAAATGTTTGAATAAGAGTAAAAGCTGTAGGTAGTATAGTACTTCTGTATAAGGTTCATCTTCACTCCTGTTGAGGCATGAGTACAACCATGGCTCAATACTGCTGCCCACTTATACAGATTTTTTGGTAAGATTGTTTTATTTTCTGGACATACATAGATGTCTTCTTTGTTCAACGTGGCTCCGTGTTTTTTTTCTTTATCCATTCATCTTTTTCTTTTGGAGTACTTCGTTGTTGCATGTCTTTTAGTATATCATTATTCATGTCGCTAGTTTGTAGTTTAAAAACTTGTATTTCTTCTTCTGCTGCTTGTTTTGCTGTTTTGTCCACAAACGCATTTCCTAGTGATATTGCGTCCGTTCCGTTGGTGTGTGCCGCACATTTGCATATTGCTATTTTAGCTGGTAACTGTACCGCTTTTAATAATTATTTTAATAGTTCTCCATGTTTTACAGGTTTTCCTGTTGACGTTATCATTCCTCTATTTTGCCAGTGTTGTGCAAATGTGTGTACTGTTGAGAATGCATATTGGCTATCTGTGTGTATTGTAACATTTTGATCTTTCATTAATTTACATGCTTTAGTGCTACAAGTTGTGCAGCTTGCATTGAGTAATTTGATGGTCATTTGATAGCTTTCAAAACTTCAGTTGCTGTAACAACCGCACATCCTATTCTATTTTTATTTCACAGAATGCTGCATTAGCTTGTAAATTCCACTCTACAGGTGATGACATTTTTAGATCTTTTTCATACATTAATTTACTTAAAGGAGCTACTATTTCAGCGTAATTTGGTATCCAACTTCCACGGTAATTAGTTAATCCTAGAAATGACATCATTTGCTTCTTTGTTTGTGGTTTTGGTGCTTATAGTACTGCTGTTTTTCTGCTTCCCATAATAGTGCGTCCATCTTTGTTTAGGGAATGTCCTAGATATTTTACTTCTGTTTTGCATAGTTTGACTTTTGTTTTGCTTAGTTTGTGTCCTTCACAATGTAGATGATTTAATATCATTTTTTTCATTTCATTTCATTTCATTTTCATGTTTATTTCGAATATGTAGACAAAACAAAAACAACAAATTTTGAAAAAAAACAACAAAAAAGCCATTCAAGAATGAATAACAAAAACAACAATAATAATAATAATGATAGTAATAATAAAAAGCAAAAGAAACAAGAAATGAAAATAAACATTTAATGTAAACATATCCGAAAAGGAGTGAGAAGAAGTAAAAACTTATGTACTCCCACCCCTCTTATTACTTACTGTATGTTTAATAATAATAATAATAATAGTATATAATATCGCTAATGTATCTTTTCTACAGGTTTCCTTACCCGGTGATGCTAATAATATGTAATCTACATATATCAGGAATTACATTTTTAAATGTTTTAAAATGTTTTAACATGTTTGAAATGTTTTGAAATGTAGTAAATGCCACAGTCAGTCACAAAGCAAAGGTTAGGGGTTAACAAACATCAAAAATGTTTAACTTTTTAAACATTTTAAAACTGTAGTAGAATTTCTGACCTTTGACCTATAGTTCATGTCTGTCAAAAATGTATGCTCATTTTGATTTCTCTTCCTCTTCTGTGGGACAAAAGTGAACTTTAAGTCATGCCAACCTGTCTAGTGAATGTGTTGACTGTCTAAAAGATTCGAGTTGTTATGGAACAGATAGGGAAAACAAAATAAGACATTGATGCACTAACAAGAGAGATAAGAAAGGGATAAAGCCAAACGAAGAGAGTTTTTTGGGCACCATCTTTTTTTTCATGGTGACGGGCGCGCCCGGGGGGGAAACTTTCTGTGTGCTAGACAACTCAACCCAAACATTGTACCATTTGATTATGAGTAAAATAAAACTCTTGTGTTAAATCTACTTTGGTTCTCATTGACAACCTGGACTTTCCACTACAAAATTGGCGTCACGAACTAGGATGGTCCAGAACTCTGCAAATCAACATCCGCTCCCGGCTTCTCTCTCAGGCAGACAACGCTTGCACGCGCGCATCTAATAAAAGGTAAGCTATTTTGCTTATTGTGTAAAAGTTGTCTGTCTGAAGAGAAACGGGATCGGTAAGATGAAAACTGAAATTTTTTTTCATAAAAGATAGTTCTCCAAAAACAACCTAGACTGAGGCATGTGTTGGTTGGCTTGAGTTGTATTATATGTGATCATTTGTCTGTGTGTTTGTTGAAAACTTGTAATCTCTTGTTTTTAACAAATGGGGATTGTTGATAGAATTTTGGTGGTTTGGAGTGTAGAAGCATAGACGATGTGAGACGAAAAATTTCTTTGCAAGTACATGGTTAGCCGGAGTTGGACACAGCGAAATTTAAGGCAAGGTTGGCTAAACTGATGTGACATTTGGCCCACACAAATTTATGACGTCTATGAAGGTCCTACGTATCTGTCTATGTGGAAGCTGCAGCCGGGTAAAAAGCCTGATATAAGGTGATCGTTCAGTGACTCCGGTAAAGGAGATCAACTGAGCCAAGTTGTCACGAATTTGGAAATTTGCTGCAGTATAGATGGATAGAGTAAGGGCTCCATATGGTAGAGCCTTGGTGAAACTATATGGACTGACCAGACACGATGTACTGTAGAAATTGAAGGGTGATTCCTGGTAATTCTACAGCGCCTTAGGCTGTTATCCGTGTTGGTCAGGAAGGAAAAGCAGGATTTGCTCCGCTGAATGGGTTAATCGCCATTATATGAGTAAGAATGACCTGCGTGTGTGTGTTATGAGACGGCCGATTCCACAAAAGCACGCGTGCATTAGTTGTTTATATTGGTCCGGACCAGGGGGGAGTGTTTTGTGGGATAAAAATGTGTGTTTTTAAATTTATATATATATATCTGCGTATTTTAATAACTTTTGTGTAGCACCTGGTTTCTTATCTGTTTTAATTCTCCCTCATGCTTTTGTGAGAGTTCCCTAACGCTTTTTTCGCACCCACGCTGATCTGCAAGAGCTGGGAAATTGTTGGTTATGTGTGTGCGTGTGAGAAAATAGACAAAGTTATGTACAGAAAACACATGAGTGAATGATCGATCCATATAATTATTTTCTTTCGCTTATCAAGAGGTTGGATCGCGGAGGCAGCAGCCTAAGCAGGGAGGCTCCCCCTCGTGGGCGCTGCGAGCTAATTCCAGTCATTTGAATTTGTTTTTAACTATACTGGTGATTGTGACTGTGCGATATTACAGTTGTTTTACACACTGAGATTTTGAATACGGGAAAAAAGGCTCTTGCTCGCTGGTAAATTCTCTGTGTGTGAGTGACTGTGTGACGCATATAAAAAAAAAAAGCTGGGAGACATTTTGAGATAAGAGTGTGTGCGTGTGACGAGGCTGTGTGAATGACAGCTGCGTGAGGCATTAGTTCGAAGAGGAGTGACACATAGCATTGAGCTAGGTTAGCATTGTGTTAGCATAGCATTGAGCTAGGTTAGCATTGTGTTAGCATAGCATTGGGCTAGGTTAGCAAAAGTTTGCTTACTGAGGCATAGTAAGGCTAGGTTAGCATCTAGCTTGGCATTACTAAGTGTGGTTGAACAGTTATTCTCGGTCTGTAGAGTGTGCTAGTAGTAGGTGCTTGCTAAGTCCAGTAAAATAATAGATATATGGAAAATTACACGGTTAAATATCAATAAATAAATACGGATTGTGGGACATTGAAACATACATTGACATTTTAATTTTTTTTTAGGAATAAACACACAATAAAATAAAAGTTAAATTTATATTCTAATACATCTAAGGGCATCTGTGAAACATAGAGTCTGAGGAAGTACAGATAAGAGCCACTCAGCGCCATTGTCAAAACAAAACGTAGAGAAGCGTTAAACAAATTCTAATCAGAAGGAAGACAGACCAAAATATGAGAACTTAAGTAAACAGACAGCAAGTAAACCAGAAATAATAATGTAAATAACAAAGAAAGCAAATTTCTATGTGACATTGGTGCATGTAGAATTACAAATAGAGAATAAAACTAAATGAAAATAACTGTCTGCAAGATGAGCATGATGTCATGAATTGTGCTCGGGTTAGTAATAGATACCGGTAGATAGATAGACAGATAAAACGTTATTGATTCCTTCAGGAGAGTTACCTTTGGAAGAAGAACTAAAAAGTAAACAGTAACTAATAAGGGTATAAATGGAAACAAAATAGATTCTATTAAAAGAGAAACTAGGCATTAACGACCATGATATAAAAAAAGTATTGCACTGTTATTGTTTTGCATTCCCTGTCATCCTAGCCCCCCAAAGAGGAGTTGTACAGTGTAATGATGTATGAGACAAAGGATTTTTCATAGGCTAAACCAGTAGTTCTCAAATGAGGGTATGGTGTTTCCGCCTGGACAAAAAAGGGAGGTACTTGAAGGTAGGCCAAGGGGTACCTGAGATTTTAAATATTTTAAAATGCAGACAATAAAAATAAACACAGTACGGACGTTAAAAGTTAAAAGATTAAAAGATTTAGCTGAAAGATAAGGAGAAACGTGAATAAAAACATTCCTTTGTTTTGGAGAGTATCACGCACAGCAGGAGGTCAGAGTGCAAGCATGACAGCTTGCTCGCGCCTACTGATAGACAAATGATAGGTTAAATTAACTTATACATAATCTTTAAGTGAATTAAAAGGGTACTTAAATACACATGAAGTAGTACGTATAATCTTTGAATTAAGGTTTTTGATTAGCAATTAATGGGATAGTTAAGACTGTAATTTTAAAACGTGATATGCAAATTGAACTAACCGAGAGGATATGAAAACGATGGGTGTACATGTTTTGAGTTCCAAATTCTGGAGGAAAAAACCTCAACAAAACGTAAAACCATACAGACGGACTTGGGTGAAAGCCACGGTTGTGCTAGGTCAAGCGAGGGTGGAAAGGATATGCAGCCGGGGGACTGCCAGCTTCTCTGAACAAGACAAGCTCCAAGGTGTAGCCAGAACATGCTCACAAAAAATACAGGTGTGACAGCAGGACGAACAGCAGGATACAAACAGACCCCTGCTGGACATAAGTGTCAACGGACAATGTTCAACACAATCTTTGAAGCATTCCTTTGTGGTCAACCTGCACACACCTTGTAATGACCTGCTTACGAACTGTGCCCTGACAATTCAATACTGCACAGAAGGAACTTCCTGATGTTGCCTGACAGCACGACATCAGCTGACAACTACTGGGGACGCCTCCCAGGAATGAGTGGAAGACGGGGACTGCTCCAACTGTCCTAGCGCTGGCTGACGGAGGTGCGTCCGTGTGTCCTGCCACCCAAACCGCCAAAGTGTATGATCACCAATTAGACGACTCATAATAGGAGCCTTTTGACTCTTATATATGGTGGGACTCAAGGTATGGCCGCTCATGTGAACTATCCTTAAAACAATTAGAATGGTATAAGATGGACAACTAATGACCCACATTGTTCCCTCTGTCCTGCCTACGAAAAAAAAAAAAACATTTAGGTCAAATGATAAAACAGGGCGTAGCTGCCGCTGATTGAACCGATACGCAAATCAATTATTTCGGTTGTCTGTTAAAAACATAGCTATTGGTTGCAATTTGGACATTTCTGCTGTAGGCTACAAAGAGCTAGCAGCTACACAACAGCTGAGCTAAAACAAAATTTAAGCATATCAAATATTTATAGTTGCTTATTACATACACAAAGTCGCAGAGAGACAGAAGTCTGTAGAAAGTATTCAGTAACAAACGTGTCCGCATTAATAAACTTTCTACCACAGGAAACATACTGAACAAATACAGCAGTTACTGTCAGACTCTAATCCGGATTACCGTGTCTATCAGAGACATGGTTAAAACCCACAACACCTTTACGTTCTAATTAATGTCCCGGGGGACAAGATTACAGAAAAGACAGATCGAGTGACAAAGGGGGGAGGAATTATGATTTATGAAAGGGAAAACATTAAAAGTAGATCAATTTGAGTATGTTGAAATTAAAATCACATTTTCCTCAGAAATGTATTTCAAGGTAATTGTAGTATACCGACCGACCACAGCTAAAGACATTTTTCTTGATTCATTTTCAGACATCCTCAAACAGCATAGTATGACAGAAGTAACGTCATGGAGGACGTTAATCTGGACTGGTTAAATAAGAGACGTAGAAAGAAACTTAAGGATATTATAAACGGCTTCTATATGATACAAATGAAAGCAGCCCTACTAGAATTACAATTGGATGACAAAAATTAAAGAGAACATCTGTAAATACACGAATACAAAACCAGAAAGAAGAGTGTTAAAATAAAAATACCATTGGATTCTAATAAAGACATGAGGACTCAGCCCTCATAAGAGCAATTAAAAAACAGGTCTAAATACAGATCGTATGATTTAAAAGTTTGGAGGAACAAAAGTTACAATGTTTATGTGGAAGTCTAAGGCTGACTTTCACTTAGAATTAATCAAAGCTGTAAAAGGGAACATTAGAAAGTTATGGAAAACCAGATACAAACTTACGGAAAGAGAGCAAACAAGAAACAACACTATAACATTGGATATCAATGGCGCTACTATCGCAGACAGTCTGGACATAAGTAATAATTTTAATGAACATTTCATCCAGTCAGTACAAACCCTGAATAAAAAATCCCTCAAAATCAGTGCAAATAATTGTCATTTATTCAGGATGGACTAATTTTAGAATTAACAAATGAAACAAAGTTAAACAAAATCTTCGCTGCATTATCAGACTCACGATCTAGAGATATATATACGGGTTGGACACTATCTTCCTAAAAACATATAAGGATTGTATTATTGCTCGTATAACAAATTGATAAATAAATCAATAACGGAAAACACTTTCCCTACCACGTCGAGAAACTGCTACTATGATTAAATCCATAAAGCAGGAAATAAAGAAGACCAGAACATGTACAGACCAATTAGCCTTCTCCACGTTATAACAAAAGGAATAGAACATTTGAAATTAAAAAGTGGCTTTGGAGTAATCAAGGCTGCTTAGACGGTCACTAAGAGGGGCATTATGTTGACACATCAATTTAATGAGTATTATATTTATCTATGAGAGCATTTTTGTTGTAAATTGTGAGGTATGGCTGTTAAAATCTTGGTTGTTTTTACGAATGATGACAGATGTGAACAAGAGCATGTATGGTCTTTGTGTGATGATGTAAATAAGGTGTGGTTGTATTGTATGGTAAGTATGTGTCCATGAAGGGGCATTTGGTGACTTTTCTTATAATTGAATACATGCTACAGTATGATTATTTTTGATTAATTATTGATTATTATGAATGTATATATATATTATGATTAATTAGTGTCATAATTTTATTGCTTGATTTGTGGATCCCCTTAATTTAGGTAGCCAGGGACTACAGATGGAAAGTAGCTATTTAGATATAATCTAGTACAGAACATATCTGTTTCTGAACTTAATGTTTCTGTGCATTGTCCCATCATAGATAGACTAAATTAAATACAACTATTTAGTGAATTATTGAGGCCACAATAATTCACTAGGTGTTGTAAAATATCAAAGTACTATTGCAAAAGCGAACAGTGACCTCAAACATGACCTGTCCTCCGCCTCTGTTCTTGCTGCACTTGACTATCAGCTGTCTTTTCTTTTTCTTGGATGTTTCTGAAACTACTAATACTACTACTACTATTACTACGACTAACACTGTCCCTGTGAGAGGGACAGAGGGGGGAGGTGAGTTTGGATTGGGTCAAGTTTGAGCGTGTTGAGGTTTTATTTAATCGATATGATCAATCCGGTACAAGGATAAAGGAACGTAATGATTTAGATTGACAATTGCAGTGGTTGGCGGAAGCAACCCCAACCTCAAAGGAGGGTGCCAATTCAGTAATTAAATGTTTTGTGAATGATCTAATATCCCGACATGGTTTCCCCAAAAAGATTAGGTCAAACAACGGCACCTATTTTAAGAAAACCGGTTATCATCTTCAGTCACAGGACCAGCAGCTTCCTAGGAAGGTGGAAAGACCATGAGACCAAAATGGTAAGTTTGCAAAATGTAGAATTTGTGTGCCAGTTCCTCTGTGCAGATTTGAGGATGAAAGCAGCCACTCCAGATTCCCTTGCACTCGCTAAGAGGGGCACGGTCAAAGCCAGTCCAGGACCAACACCCGATACCTGACTGGAAGGAACCGAGAGGAGAGACAACACCTTGCCAGCAATGACGAGAACAACTAAGGTTGCCAGCCAATGTGTCCACCGGGACTCCAGCAGCTGTGGAAAGAAGTGTCGGGAGTGCCGAAGCAGCGAGGAGGCCTGAAGCAAGCCGAGGGCCTGGACCAAAGCCCCACGCCCCATACTCTGCCCCAGCCTTCCCCAAAGCCCCCACAGCTCCAACTCTACCTGAGTTTTCCCCAATTTCGGCCAGCACGCACATGCCACTGAACAGTCTGCCCAATGGACTGAACCACACCCCAAGAAGAGACAGAGACAGACTGTTTGAGTGGATCTCTTTCTTCACCAAGGCAGCCAAAAGCCCAACGAGGTGTCGGCAGGCCACCAGCCTGAGGCACCACCGAGCCATCCATACGAGCACTAATCGAACATGGACTCATACGAAATTCAGTTGTGTGTACAAAATCAATTGGTAACTACATTCATTGCAAATGCCGGGAAAAATAATAATGCAACAGCTTACAGTCATAAGTCTATATTAATTCTAAACCAGATCTTGTTTGATTCATTATTAATGTGAAAATACATCTTGAATAAGCATATATATATTCATCTAATTATGTTCATGATCAAAGTATTTTGGTATTACGTTACTAACTCAAAGGGTAGGCCACTAATTGTGTTCTGTGAGATGGTTTTACTGCAGGCTGGTAACAGCGATCGCTCTGAAGGAGGGTCATAGACGGAATTTTTGCCTCGTATAAAAACATTGAGGTTTTTGCCTCTATCTGCGGTAGAGATTTAATTTAGTGGTCTATATCAGAAATTGTTTTGGTCCAGGGTCTTAAGACCCTGGAAGGCGGGTATGTAGTAGAATTTCTGACCTTTGACCTATAGTTCATGTCTGTCAAAAATGTATGCTCATTTTGATTTCTCTTCCTCTTCTGTGGGACAAAAGTGAACTTTAAGTCATGCCAACCTGTCTAGTGAATGTGTTGACTGTCTAAAAGATTCGAGTTGTTATGGAACAGATAGGGAAAACAAAATAAGACATTGATGCACTAACAAGAGAGATAAGAAAGGGATAAAGCCAAACGAAGAGAGTTTTTTGGGCACCATCTTTTTTTTCATGGTGACGGGCGCGCCCGGGGGGGAAACTTTCTGTGTGCTAGACAACTCAACCCAAACATTGTACCATTTGATTATGAGTAAAATAAAACTCTTGTGTTAAATCTACTTTGGTTCTCATTGACAACCTGGACTTTCCACTACAAAACATTTTTTGTTTAACATGTTTTGAATGTTTTAAAAGGTATTACAATGCCAGAGTCAGAGACAGAGCTAATGTTAGGGGTAAACATCAAACATTTCAAAACATGTTAAACATTTTTTTTAATGTTTAAATGTTTCAGTGCAAATTATGTAGTTTCACCTATTTGAGTTAAAAATATTTTTTGCAAACCAGTAATTATAATCTGCAAATATTGTGCCGTCGTTGAGTGTCTGTGCTGTCTAGAGCTCGGCAGAGTAACCATGTTATTCTCCTCAATATCAGTAGGTGGAAGCTGGTAGCTAATTGCTTTGTAGATGTCGGGAACACGTCGTGTGAGACGACGATGGTTTCATATCACAATATGCAGACGACAGCGGGAGGCAGAGTGAAGGTAAAAAGGTATCTAATGCTTAAACCAAAAATAAACAAAAGGTGAGTGCCCATAAGCATTAAAGCTTAGGGAAGGCTATGCAGACCGAAACTAAAACTGAACTGGCTACAAAGTAAACAAAAACAGAATGTTGGACGACAGCAAAGACTTACAGCTTGTGGAGCAGAGACGGCGTCCACAAAGTACATCCGTACATGACATGACAATCAACAATGTCCACACAATAAAAAATAGCAACAACTTAAATATTCTTGATTGCTAAAACAAAGCAGGTGTGAGGAATAGCGCTCAAAGGAAGACATGAAACTGCTACAGGAAAATACCAAAAAACAGGAAAAGCCACCAAAATAGGAGCGCGAGACAAGAACTAAAACACTGCACGGGAGTACGACCGGTGACAGGTGGTGACAGTACACCTACTTTGAGACAAGAGCTATATTGATGCATGGTTGATTATGGTTTAAAGTCATATCCAACAATTACGTCAACGACTTTTTATTGTCTACTGAGTTTCATTTCTTAATGATTTCTGCTGGTGGTGTGCCTCTGGATTTTTTCAATGAAAAAAATGCGCCTGGGCTCAAAAAAGGTTGAAAAACACTGTCCTAGCAGATAACTGCAGTGCCTTCAAGGACCCTTGGTTAAAGTTTGAAACAGACAAACAGTGTGCCAAGTGAATGAAGACAAGTGTGGGTTTCTGTACTGGTTTGTAAGAAGTGATGGCTGATTGTTACCATGGTGACAGTGACTGCTTTGAAGGATCCTTGATATATATTGTTTGTTTTCTCCATTTTCTTCATTCCATTGTTATTGAAATAGAAAACAATTCAAATCATGGTAACTTTGACAGCGTGCACGTCGTTGATTGTCGTAAAATGAGTTGACAGGAAGTGATGTGGTCGTGGTGCATGCTGGACCGATCGTGTCTTACGGTACCAGTTGAGTGACATGAAGACGGTGTGGATACCTTTTGGACACCTGTAGAACATCTCAAAATCCCACTGGGAAAGATTCTCCAGCGTTTTGTTGATGATCTTCATCATCTTTTAGCTGCCCTTTTAGCAGAGGAGGGAGGGATTGAAGAAGAGGATGTCAGCCAAGAGCGCTGCGTCCTTTCATTTTAATTTTAGACTGAAGGGTGGGGTTTTTTTCCAAATAATTGCTAGATAAACTGGAAGGCATTTTTTTCTTCCAAGTAGTTGCTTGATTAGCAGGTGTAACAGATTGTGTTCCAAAAGGTTTGATGCAGCACCCGCCTCAAACATGTGCTATAATTAATAGGCGGCACGACCGGTGTCAGTTCATTAGCGCCGCGATCGAGGAGAGCGCTGCTCAATACTGTAGCGTCCAGAAGAAGTCGCACAAAGTTTGACGCTGTTAATATTTGTCCATTAAGCTGTGTTTTAAATGTATTTTCTGTGTAATTAAAATTAGCTTTTTAACATTTTCAAAAACGTATGAAAATGGAAAAAGGTAAGAATATACTTTTTATTTGAATATGGTTTCTGTAGGAGGACAAACGTGACACAAACCTTAATTGTTAGAAAGCCCACTGTATGTGTTTATTCGTCAATGATGAGGGTATTTGTCCACCTCTGTCTCCCCTATGTACAGAGGTGTGTACTGTGCACTCCTTCTCCATGGGTCAATAATCATCTCCTTGGTCTTGTCTGTGTTCAAGGAGAGATTATTATCCTGACACCAGGCCACCAGTTCCACTACCTCCCTTCTGTATGCTGCCTCAGCTCCCCCGGTGATCAGTCCGACGACCGTAGTATCATCTGCAAACTTGATGATACTGGTGTTGTTCTGGGAGGCCACACAGTCGCGTGTGAAGAGGGTGTACAATAGGGGGCTCAGCACGCAGCCTTGGGGGGTCCCTGTGCTTAGAACCTTTGTGCCTGATGTCTGGTTGCCGATTCTGACTGACTAGGGCCGGTTTGTGAGAAAGTTCAGGACCCAGTCACAGAGAGTTGGTGTCAGACCAACTGTGAGGAGTTTAGCAGTGAGTTTTTGTGGGATGACCGTGTTAAAAGCAGAGCTGTAGTCCTCTGTGTATTTATTTTATATTTGCATGTCTCATGACACATTATCTGTATGTAATATTGGCTACATTTCTGATAGTTGTTTGTGTGCCATGTTGTTCCAGACCACAGCAAACGTTACCCAGCTAGCAAAGATTGTAATAAATCCATTAGAAGAAGACAGCCTGCCGTTTCCTTTAATTTGTACACACACATCTATACCTTTGGCCATTCTAAGCCAGTCATTTTCAGAAATTGTCTCACCCTCTGAGAAGTTTTACTAATGTTTTCCAATGTTTGTAAAAATGTGTAGAATAAATATTTAAATAAATATTACGTTTCAACATTTCTGTCAACAAAGATTTGCGTCAGCCTGCGACACATAGTAATTTTGATAGTAGGCTAATATAGCTAATGTGTTGCCTTCATTATAAGACTTCCATCCATCCATCCATTTTCTAACGCTTGTCCCTCTTGGGGTCGCGGGGGGTGCTGGAGCCTATCTCAGCTGCATTCGGGCGTAAGGTGGGGTACATCCTGGACAAGTCGCCACCTCATCGCAGGGCCAACACAGATAGACAGACAACATTCACACTCACATTCACACACTAGGGCCAATTTAGTGTTGCCAATTAACCTATCCCCAGGTGCATATCTTTGGAGGTGGGAGGAGCCGATATACAGAATCACAATCAGAAGTACTTTATTAATCCCCGAGGGGAAATTAAGATTTTCAGCACAATCCTATTCAAGATCAGGCAAACATTACAGAGTACCCGGATCAAACCCACGCTGTGGTAGCCATTTGTGTTATGTATATTTCTGTAGTCCTGCATATATTAAGTTAAATTAATGATTCATTTTTTGATGAAAACTTGGGCCTACTGCGCTACTGCACCTTGGTGTTGGTCATTGTGGTGGTGTTTGATGAATACTTGGGCCTACTGTGCTACTGCACTTTGGTGTTGGTCATTATGGGTTTGGTAGCCATTTTTGTGTTATTTATATTTCTCTGGTACTGCATATATTAAGTTACATTATTTATTTTTTGGATTAGAAAGTCATTTACATTGTGTGTCATTTACAGCACCTGTGAGGAAAGCATATAGGGGAGCACAGGTGAAATTGATTGCACAAATGTCGGGTTGAGAGACTGGCGGTGAAAACATTTTTTGACCACTGCTTATGCAACACTTGAGCTTAGTTTTGTTTATAGCTTTGTATGTAGTTAAAGTTGTTTTTGTTAACCTTGGAAAGAAAAAACCTTTGTTTTGCAAATAAAGCTATTTTTGAAAGACTTAAGTTGTAGTAGGAAGTGCGTATGAAAGTGCACCACCTGTCCTGGCTCAGCCCACGGCCCTTGGATTAGAACCTGGAAAGCTTGGAAAGGCCGATACATTTAAGTCAAAAAGGCTCTCGATTTTGAAGAGGCACAAATTAAAGCTAAAAAATAAACATTGGCCCTCAGAACGGAAATGGCTGTTGCTGACACTAAAATGCAGGGTTTTGCATTAGAACAAAATCAAGACCAGCACTCACCTGTGAGTGAGTCAAAACAACCAGCATCCTCTTCCTCCATCACAGCCACTGAATATAATAGTTCCAAGGACAGCCCCTAGACCGGGGGTCGGCAACCCGCGGCTCTAGAGCCGCATGCAGCTCTTTAGCGCCGCCCTAGTGGCTCTCTGGAGATTTTTAAAAAAATGTATGAAGAATGGAAAAAGATGAGGGGAAAAAAAATCAATTTTTTTGTTTTAGTATGGTTTCTGTAGGAGGACAAACATGACACAAACCTCTGTAATTGTTATAAGTCACACTGTTTATATTAAATATGCTTCACTGATTCAAGTATTTGGCGAGCGCCGTTTTGTCCTACTTATTTTGGCGGTCCTTGAACTCACCGTATAGTCTGTTTACATGCATAACTTTCTCCGACTTTCTAGGACGTGTTTTATGCCACTTCTTTTTCTGTCTCATTTTGTCCACCACACTTTTAACGTTGTACATGAGTGCACAAAGGTGAGTTTTGTTGATGTTATTGACTTGTGTGAAGTGCTAATCACACATATTTGGTCACTGCATGACTGCAAGCTAATCGATGCTAACATGCTATTTAGGCTAGCTATATGTACATATTGCATCATTATGCCTCATTTGTAGCTATATTTGAGCTCATTTAGTTTCCTTTAAGTCCTCTTAATTAAATTTACATCTCATGACACATGTAATATGGCTTTTAATTTTTTGCGGCTCCAGACAGATTTGTTTTTGTTTTTTGGGTCCAATATGGCTCTTTCAACATTTCGGGTTGCCGACCCCTGCCCTAGACCTAAGCCAAGGAGAGCATATGCAAATAATTCTTCAAAGCCAATGCCTACAACAGGAACTAAAGCAGAAAATAAAAGCCCGCTGCAAACACAAGAACACCCCATGACCAGGGGTGTCCAAAGTGTGGCCCGGGGGCCATTTGCGGCCTGCAGCTAATTGTTTACCGGCCCGCCACACATTCTGCAAAAATTGCAAATTTGATAGTATTGCAAAAATAAAAAACAAAACATTTTAAAAATGTGGAATGAGGTGAAATCTAACGAGAAAAAGTTGCAATGTTGACACAAAGCTGCCATGCAGGCTGTTTTTTTTCCTTTTGTCTTTCTTTATTTTTCTTTTTTTGGCCATTGCTCCCCCCCCCAAAAAAGACAAAAAAAATATATGTTATAATGAATTATTGACCTATTCAAGGCTTCAATTACTTCAATAATGTCACTTTAAAATGTTTTGTGTGGAAAAAATATTGCATATATTGTGTGGTTGCCATATAAAAACATCGTTTTCTTTGACAAAAGAGCATAAAAACAAACAAAATAATAGTTCAAACGTAAAATCGACAGATATATTTGAAGTTGATCTCGTAACTTAAGTGTTGAAAGTAAAAGAAAACCTTTTGGATCCCAAATATATTTTGTGGGATTTTATTAATATTTTCACTGATTTCTCAAAAATATTAAAGAATTAAAATCAATGGTGTCCTGTATTATTGATCTTTTAGAGTTCTAATGACTAAATACTTCATATTTCCAGTTTTGCTATAAAAAACAAAGTTGTCTTTGACAGAAAAGGCATAAAACATTTTCTTTTTATTACTTTTTTACTTTTTATCAACCTGAAGTTGATATAGAGATTTACTGTAAGCGTTAAATAAAAAATAAAAATAATAATTTGACTTATTTTTAACGTTTTAATGACTGAGACCCTTTATGGTCCAGCCCTAAAGGTTAAAAAAAACTAACCCCATCACCCATTCACCTCCTCAGGGAGGAAGACTTTCACTTTAGTCTGAAGGTTGTTTTTCCCCAAAGTTGTTTCTTGATAAACTGTAGGGCGTATTTTTCCAAGTAGTTGCTTGATAAGCGGCTCTAACCGGTTCTGTTTAATGCCACCTGCCCCCCCACCCCCCCACTCAGTAATGGCTTATAATTAATTTTAATTATAATTAATTTTTGTGTTGATACAGAACAGGAGAGATTAAGTTCATTTTTATTTTTTATTTTAAGCATTTTTTTTGGCACAACCTCTCCATCATCCAGCTATTGATTTCTGGTGCCTGCTTAAAAGGGGAAAACATAACATGTGTTTCCTTATTAAACATAATGTTTATAGTCATAGAGCACCAACGGGAACTGGAACTGCAGAGAATTGAACCAACGTCGTGTGGCGTAAAAGGTATGTACGTAGTCCATTATGCTACCAGAGGACTAGTGACTACTAATGAGAAGTCATTATTTATAAATTGTCGACAGCGCAGTGAAACCAACTGGATTCAGTTTTCCGTCACATTGAACATCATGTGCTGTTATTCTTTGATTGTATTGGCACTTTAAAAATAATTTCGATTCTCAATCCAGATTCCAAACTGACCGCAACTCTCAAAAGCCCGGATTTTCAATGGAGCTTGGGCGATTTATGTGTTGTCGAATCTCTCTGCAAGATCTGAACCATGTCCCGAAGCAGTCACATGGTACATCCTGGCAGCGAAGCTTCACACGTCATCATTTCCAGCTCCTCCCCTACACGTATCAGGCCTTAATATGCGCTTCGCAGTGAGGCCCTTCTGTTACTTGACAGACGCCTCGAAGTCTCAGCACATCGCGTCACACCACTAACTGAGAGCATCGCCTGTAAGTTCAACATGTACAATTAACTAGTTTGGTTGTATAAGTTTAGATTGGGGTATAACGTTTGTAATGCATATTGTATTCATGTTTCTATTTAAGCTTGCTGGCAAGTAGCTCGCCAGTTTTAGTTAGTTAGTTTGTGTGACTTGCTGTGCACAATGTTTATATGTTACATACATAAATATTGTATTATATATCAGTAATGTGGTTAATATAATGTATGTTTTCTTTTAGTTTTTAATTTTTAATTTTTAGTTTTATTGCGAGGGCAGAATATTTGTTGTTGTTTTTTACATTGATTAGGGGTGTCCAAACTTTTTGATCGGTGGTTTGCATTGGGCTTAAAATAATTTGTAATTTGTCCGGGTGACGGACATGTAAAGTAACTATATACACATACAATATATATATATATATATTTATTTATATATATATATATATATATATATATATATATATATATATATATATATATATATAACTTTTTGCAACTCAACGCTAAGAAAACGGAAATGCTGATTATCGGTCCTGCTCAACACCGACATCTATTTAATAATACCACCTTAACATTTGACAACCAAACAATTAAACAAGGCGACTTGGTAAAGAATCTGGGTATTATCTTCGACCCAACTCTCTCGTTTGAGTCACACATTAAGAGTGTTACTAAAACGGCCTTCTTTCATCTCCGTAATATCGCTAAAATTTGTTCCATTTTGTCCACAAGCGATGCTGAGATCATTATTCATGCGTTCGTTACATCTCGTCTCGATTACTGTAACTTTTTATTTTCGGGTCTCCCTATGTCTAGCATTAAAAGATTACAGATGGTACAAAATGGGGCTGCTAGACTTTTGACAAAAACAAGAAAGTTTGATCATATTACGCCTATACTGGCTCACTTGCACTGGCTTCCTGTGCACCTAAGATGCGACTTTAAGGTTTTACTACTTACGTATAAAATACTACACGGTCAAGCTCCTGCCTATCTTGCTGATTGTATTGTACCATATGTCCCGGCAAGAAATCTGCGTTCAAAGAACTCCGGCTTATTAGTGATTCCCAGAGCCCAAAAAAGTCTGCGGGCTATAGAGCGTTTTCTATTCGGGCTCCAATACTATGGAATGCCCTCCCGGTAAAAGTTAGAGATGCTACCTCAGTAGAAGCATTTAAGTCTCATCTTAAAACTCATTTGTATACTCTAGCCTTTAAATAGACTCCCTTTTTAGACCAGTTGATCTGCCGTTTCTTTTCTTTTCTATATATATATATATATATATATATATATATATATGTATATGTATATATACATTTTTACTATATGTATATATATATATATATATATATATGAATATATATATACATATTTACTATATATATATATATATATATATACATATATGTATATACTGTATATATATATATAGAAATATACATATTAATATATATATATATATATATATATATATATATATATATATATATATATATATATATATATATATATTGGCTGAATGAGATCCGCCCGGAGTTCCTTAAGGCTCTGGATGCTGTGGGGCTGTCGTGGTTGACAAGCCTGTGCAGCATTGCATGGGCATCGGAGACGGTGCCTCTGGATTGGCAAACTGGGTTGGTGGTTCCTCTATTTAAAAAGGGGAACCGCAGGGTGTGTTCCAATTATTGTTCTAATTATTGTGCGATCACACTCCTCAGTCTTCCCAGTAAGGTCTATTCCGGTGTACTGGAGAGGAGGCTATGTCAGTCGAACCTCGGATTCAGGAGGAGCAGTGTGGTTTTCATCCTAGTGGTGGAACTGTGGACCAATTCTATACTCTCGGCAGGATCCTTGAGGGTGCATGGTAGTTTTCCCAACCAGTCTACATGTGTTTTGTGGACTTGGAGAAGGCATTCGACCGTGTCCCTCTGGAAGTCCTGTGGAGAGTGGTCAGAGACTATAGTATATCGGACCGCCTGATTGTGGCGGTCCACTCCATGTATTATCAGTGTTAGAGCCTGGTCCGCATTGCCGGCAGTAAGTCAAACCCGTTTCCAGTGAGGGTTGGACTGTGCCAGGGCTGCCCAAGGAGCTGGTCATTGACTTTGGGAGGTCGAGTCCAAGGTCACAACCTATTGTGATCGAGGGAGTCGAGGTACAGACCGTGGACTCATTCAAGTACCTCGGGGTGTGGGTGGACAACAAGCTGGACTGGACTGTTAACATGGACCACTTGTACAGGAAAGGACAGAGCAGGCTGTACTTCCTGAGGAGGCTGCACTCCTTCAACGTCTGTAAAAAAACTATTGTGGATGTACTACCAGTCTGTGGTTGCCAGTGTTCTGTACTACATCGTAGTGTGCTGGGGGGGCAGTATATCTAAGAAGGACAGCTCCAGACTGGAGAAACTGATCAGGCGGGCCGGTTCTACGATCGGACTAAAACTGGACTCACTGGTGACGGTGGCAGAGAAGAGGACTGTGGAAAAACTAGTGAGCATCCTGGATGATGCCAGTCACCCTCTGCATACCGTTGTCAGTAGCCAGAGGAGCCTGTTCAGTGCTAGACTGCTTCATCCCAAATGCAGGACTTACTTACTTAGACTTAGTTCCTCCCATTCCTGTTGGAACATTGGGCGACGAGTCCCCTCCATTTGTTCCGGTCACTGGCGACCCTTCTTGCTCCATACCAGCTGACTCCCATCTCTCTCAGGTCTTCCTTGGCTGTTTGTCTCCACGTCTTCTTTGGCCGTCCTCTCTTCCTCTTTCCCGCTTCTGGCACCCAGTCCATTGCCACACTTGCCGGTCTCTCTTTTGGCAGTCGGAGTACGTGTCCAGCCATTCTCCTTCTCATATCAGAGACTATATCAGACAATGGTGCTACCCCTGCCCTTCTCATCACCTCTTCATTGGTGATGTGGTCTCTCCATGAGATCCTCAAGATGTATCTGAGGCACCGTCGGTGGAAGACATCCAGCTTGTTTGTAATGGTTGATGTCTTCATCCATGTCTCACAGGCATAGGTCACTGTAGGGATGACCACTGACATATAGAGGCGCAGCTTGGTGCAGTGCAGGACTAATAGACTAAAAAACTCCTTAGTCCCACACGCCATTAGACTGTACAACTCCTCTCTGGGAGGGAGGGGGGGTATTGGTATTAGAATGACGGGGGATGCAAAACAATAACAGTGTAATACGTTTTCATAACATGGTCACTAATGCCTAGTTTCTCTTGTTATATTCTTATTTTACTGTTATATTTGTATTCTCATTGATGCTTTTTGTTTTTATTCTATTGTAATATTTTTCTATTTTGTTTCCATCTATACCCCCATTATTTACTTTTTTAAATTCGATCTCAATTCTGTACACTGCTGCTGGAATTTTAATTTTCCTGAGGGAACTCTCCTGAAGGAATCAATAAAGTACTATCTATCTATCTATCTATCTATCTATCTATCTATCTATCTATCTATCTATCTATCTATCTATCTATCTATCTATCTATTTGTCACAGATTCTGTTGACAACTTTTATAGACAGAATTCTTAGGCACAGTCAGAGCGTTGAGGGGATCCGGTTTGGTAGTCTCTGCTTTTTGGAGATGATGTGGTCCTGCTAGCTTCATCTGACCAGGATCTTCAGCTCTGACTGGATAGGTTCGCAGCGGTGTGAAGCGACTGGGATGAAAATCAGCACTTCCAAGTCAGAGTTTATGGTTCTTGCCCGGAAAAGGGTGGAGTGCCATCTCCGGGTTGGAAGGAGACTCTGCCCCAAGTGGAGGAGTTCAAGTACCTCAGGGTCTTGTTCACAAGTGAAGGAAGAGTGGATTGTGACGTTTACAGGCGGATTGGTGCAGCGTCTGCAGTGATACAGACCCTGTATCGGTCTGTCGTGGTGAATAAGGAGCTAAGCCGAAAGGCAAAGCTCTCAATTTACCGGTCGAGCTACATCCCTATCCTCACCTATGGTCATTAGCTTTGGGTTATGACCAAAAGGACAAGATCACGGGTACAAGCGATGGAATTAGTTTCCACCGTCGGGTGGCAGGGCTCTCCCTTAGAGATAGGGTGAGAAGCTCGGTCATTCGGGAGGAGCTCAGAGTAAAGCCGCTGCTTCTCCACATCGAGAGGGCATCTGGTCAGAATGCCCCCCGAACGCCTCCCTGGGGAGGTGTTTAGGGCGCGTTTGACCGGTAGGAGACCATGGGGAAGACCCAGAACACGGTGGAGAGACTATGTCTCCCATCTGACCTGGGAACGCCTCCGGATACCCCGGGAAGAGCTGGACAAAGTAGCTGGGGAGAGGGAGTCTGGGCTTCTCTGCTTAGGCTGCTGTATGTCAAATGTATGCATACTTGCCAACCCTCCCGTTATTAGTGGGAGAATCCCGGTATTCAGCGCCTCTCCCGACAACCTCCCGGCAGAGATTTTCTCCCGACAAACTCCCGGTATTCGGCCGGAGCTGGAGGGGGCGTGGCCTCCAGCTCCTGAGACTGAGTGGGGACAGCCTGTTCTCACATCCGCTTTCCCACAATATAAACAGCTTGCCTGCCCAATGAACGGAGAAGTTAAACAGGACAATACTGCCATCTAATGGATAGCCTCCGGAACACTGACATTCAAGTATTTATTATTATTATTATTATTTTTATTTTATTTTTTCTATGTAAATAAAATAAATATATATATATATATATATATATATATATATATATATATATATATATATATATATATATATATATATATATATATATATATATACATAGCTAGAATTCACTGAAAGTCAAGTATTTCATACACACACATATATATATATATATATATATATATATATATATATATATATATATATATATATATGAAATATATATGAAATACTCGAGTTGGTGAATTCTAGCTGTAAATAACCACGCCCCCAACCACCCCCCCACCCCCGACCAAGCCCCAAAAACTCCCCCCCAAACCCCCACCCCCCACCTCCCGATGTTGGAGGTCTCAAGGTTGGCAAGTATGTATGTCAAATGTATGTAAAATAAACTGGTCCCCTGGTGGCAACAAAAGTGCAGCAATGCTACTGTCAGATATTTAAAATAATGTCAGAGGCACTCCACCGGCCATATTCCTTATTAAGCTTGTGACGTTAAAATGTAATTTTGGGCCTGCATTTGGACAACTAGAATAGCAAGCGTTTGAGCACAAAGAAAGTCAGGGAGATAAAAAAAATGTTCCCTCATCTTTGGTGCTCATAAACAGGCTAGTGACAAATATTACTCTTAGGATATGATTAAAAGTGTATTTTTCATAGCGGGCCATTATAGACTCTCATGACTAAACTGAGAGTCTACACTCTAACACACATTTTGTGTTTTATTTTAATTTCATTGAGCAAAAAAAGAACTTGACCTAACTTTGGTGGGATGATTATCCACAGTATATAATTTACTATGACATAATTACGATATGTCGTTATTTGGTCCACAGATGCTGTTGTTCACTGACTCCACCTTCTTCTCCGCCAACCACAAGTAGTGCTAAGAAATGAGCATCAAGATTGTAATCACTGAGACGCTGGAAAACCTTTCTTTGGACGACTTTGAAAAGTTCCGCCAGTCTTTAGTAGACCTCAAAAGGGACAAGAGGGTGGCGTTATGCAGGGTGGAGAAAAAGGACCGCATAGAGGTAATCAACGTGCTGGTGTCCACCTTCACCCTCAATGAAGCTCCAACAGTGACCATCGAGCTCTTGAAACAGATTGGATGCCACGATAAGGCCACCGAACTGGGTTTGCACTTCATTTATTCAAGGAATAGATACTAACCAACTTTGTTGTTATTTACTTTCAGTGTTGGGTTAGTTACTGAAAACCAGTAACTAGTTACAGTTACTAGTTACTTTATTTCAAAAGTAACTCAGTTACTAACTCAGTTACTTACACCAAAAAGTAATGCGTTACTGTGAAAAGTAACTATTTAGTTACTTCTTTTTTTCTCCTTTTTTTTTTAAAGCTCCCATTAATGCCCTTTTAGCCTTCATTTCAGTACTGTTATTGCACTGGAGAATAATACAATCTGTTGATCAACTTGGCATGCATTTTTATCTTCCTTTTAACATGATTAATGAAAAACAGTGCAACATAAAAAGGCTTGTCTCCTTTCTTTAAACTTGGACCAATGACCATTAATAAAAAACAACTTTAAGTGCAACATAAGAAGGCACATCATCTTGAAACATAGGTAGTGAAATGAAGCCTGACATCTGGAGTGATGCTGCTGTCTTCCACACTTGGAGTCATGGATTGTAGAATCCTTGTTTTCAATGGCAGGGTCATTGACACAGATGGTGAAGTTTCAGTGCTCAGTAGAGATGTAACACTTTTGAGGGGTTTAAGCACCTGGAGGACCTCCTCTGCCACTCTCACATCATCATCAGACAGGGTGATGATGTCTTTGACATGTGTCTTCAGGGTGTTGTGGGTCAATGCAGAGTATATAGCTGCCTGCTGCTCCAACATATCATAAGTGGAGTTCCAACTCGTTGGGACATCATGTATGAGCTTATGAGCTTATGAGCATTTCTTGCTTTGTCTTAAGCACATGAGCAGCGGTTGTGCTTGGGTGGAAATAGAAAACCACCTTCCTGATCCTCCCAAGGAGGCGCTCCATCCTATTGACTGAGTTGTGATGCCAAATTCACTACATGTGCAAAGCACCTATCTGTGGTCCCAGTCCTGCCACATTCACTGCAATTATTGAACGTCCGAACAACTTTTTTTTTTTGTTTCATATATCAAACCGCGGATCATGTGTGTGCCGAACCGAAGATATTGACCCGAACGGATCACGGATCAATGTTGATCCGTTGCACCACTAGTAAATTCTCGTAAAATCTCATCCCGCGAGACTCCACTTTGAGGAAGATATTGCAGCCACAACTGTTGCCGTGATGTCAATAGAAGGCGAAGGCAGTGGATGATCGCTAAAAGACAACATACTTACACCCCCCTTGGCATTACTGTTTGGGTATGTGGGTCTCTTCAAGCTCGCGGGTCGGTTGTTGGGAAAGGACCCGTGAGACGGCTCGGTTCAGCGGTGCCGCCTCGCCCCCCTCGGCCGACCGATCGGAGACTTACAGCCCCCTCGACACATTTTCAGGCATGGGGGTCTCTCCAAGCTTGCGAGTCGGCCTCTATTATCGATCGGAAGCGATCCGTCTGCCATAGTTTTCCTGCATCAACGCCATGCCGGTTCGATGTTTAAGTGACCTCTAAATGCGCAAAAAGTGTTTCCATTGTGCTTTTGCTAAACACTTCAATATAGAATCGTCTCAAAACCCACCTTATGAGAGCGCAAAAATGTTTTTGCGATATTTGAGAGGTTTTTCGAAATATGGCTGTTTTCATTACCAGTTTCTTATTGCCTATTTAGGTTTTGCGCATTTCTAGGGCTAATGAAAATGCAGCTAGTGACGACTTAGGCTTTAAAACATGTTTAATAGACGAGGCCAAAGGTTTTGTTAAGTTTTATTTAATCGATATGTTAAAACAATTGCTTTTTCCTTGGTTTGGGTTTGAAATGTAGGGCACAGTCATTTCTGTTAAACAGCTGCATCTGTGAAATACTAAACAATGCCTTCCCGTGTTTGCAGATGAAAGGACTAGGAACCTGCCACCTCCGGAACTGCCTACACCTGCAGTATTACCTTCATCTCCACAACAGCTTCTACTTGCAGTACTGCCTCCAACTCCACAAGTGGCTCTACCTGTAGTACCGCCTCTAACTCCACAAGTGGCTCTACCTGCAGTACTGCCTCCAACTCCACAATTGGCTCTACCTGCAGCACTGCCTCCAACTCCACAACTGCTTCTACCTGCAGTACTGCCTCCAACTCCACAAGTGGCTCTACCTGCAGTACTGCCTCCAACTCCACAATTGGCTCTACCTGCAGTACTGCCTCCAACTCCACAAGTGGCTCTACCTGCAGTACTGCCTCCAACTCCACAAGTGGCTCTACCTGCAGTACTGCCTCCAACTCCACAAGTGGCTCTAACTGCAGCACTGCCTCCAACTCCACAAGTGGCTCTACCTGCAGTACTGCCTCCAACTCCACAAGTGGCTCTACCTGCAGTACTGCCTCTAACTCCACAAGTGGCTCTACCTGCAGTACTGCCTCCAACTCCACAAGTGGCTCTAACTGCTGCACTGCCTCCAACTCCACAAGTGTCTCTACCTGCAGTACTGCCTCCAACTCCACAAGCGGCTCTACCTGCAGTATTGCCTCCAACTCCACAAGTGGCTCTAACTGCTGCACTGCCTCCAACTCCACAAGTGCCTCTACCTGCAGTACTGCCTCCAACTCCACAAGCGGCTCTACCTGCAGTACTGCCTCCAACTCCACAAGTGGCTCTACCTGCAGTAAATCCTCCAACTCCACAAGTGTCTCTACCTGCAGCACTGCCTCCAAATCCACAAGTGGCTCTAACTGCAGCACTGCCTCCAAATCCACAAGTGGCTCTAACTGCAGCACTGCCTCCAAATCCACAAGTGGCTCAACCTGCAGTACTGCCTCCAATGCCACAAGGGGCTCTAACTGCAGCACTGCCTCCAAATCCACAAGTGGCTCTAACTGCAGCACTGCCTCCAAATCCACAAGTGGCTCTAACTGCAGCACTGCCTCCAAATCCACAAGTGGCTCAACCTGCAGTACTGCCTCCAATGCCACAAGGGGCTCTAACTGCAGCACTGCCTCCAACTCCACAAGTGGCTCTACCTGCAGTAAATCATCCAACTCCACAAGCGGCTCTAACTGCAGCACTGTCTCCAACTCCAGAGCTGCTTCCATCTCCAACATCAGACAAAGGTGTGTCTGCTGTCCCTTATTATTGTGTATTCTCAGTTTGTTGTGTTTTGTCTCCACACACAGCCAGTGCCAGTTTACGCTACTCCTGTCGCCTCCTACGCAAATGTTTGCCATCAGGATTTTCATGGTGATGAGAGCTTTGACCCACTATTTTATTGAATGCAGGAAATTGGATAATCTGCTTCATATTATAACACGGAAAGTGAAGAGACAGTCAGTAATTGTTGACATTTGCAACTTTTCAAACGTATGTCAGGGATCCCAGTGAGGTAATAAAATCAAATAGAAGAATTTAAAAACATCAGCTGCGGCCCTTTTGGGGGTTCAGGGGGCACTGACATTTTATAGATACTTTGGAATGCATATCCAAAATAAAAGGAAATCTGTAAAAAAGCAAGGAAACTTACCAATGGTTTCTATTTATTGGGTGCTATAAACTGAAAGCCACGCCTTTTTTTATGACTGTACCACATCATTAAAATATTTTTTTTTTTAAATAAATAATAATAATTTTAAAAAAAAATAGTTCATTGTTTTTGTTGAGAAAATATCTTCACCATATCAGTGCAAACCATTCCAAAATGTACAACGTCCATAGTTTATTTCATTAGTTCATTGTTTTGCTTTAAGAAAATCTCTTACAGTACATCACCACCCAGCAGGCACAAGACATTGATACGTTGATTATACGTACATGTCCTTTAAAACTGACTTTGAAACAATGTTGCAAAATAGTTGTAAATTTATAAATTGAGAAAACGTTGATGTCTCACGTTGGATCCACGTTGTTTGTTGGGAAATGACCAAATTTCAATGGTCAAATCAACGTCACAACCTGACATTGAATAAACGTTGTCCAAAAGCATGTTGTTTTAACATTGTATTTCTGTCGTAGAATATTGGTTGGGAAATGACCATAATTCAATGATCAAATCAACGTGAGAACCCAACATTGATTAAACGTAGTCAAAAAGCATGTTGTTTCAACATTATGTTTGAGTTGCTCAACGTCAGGACCTAATTCAACAAGTTCTCAACGTTGTTTCAATGTCTTGTGCCTTCTGGGTATAAGGCATTTCATAAATACATGAGATATGGTGGCCAGTGTTTCCCATAAACTGCCAAGATACCTGTGGCGGCGGGGGCGTGGCTATGGGCGTGGCTATGGGTGTGGTCACCATGACATCATCGAGTAATTTGCATAATTTACTACAATGATATGATTTTCTTTAAAAAGGCTCAAAAAATGTATACTTACTAATTAATAATAACAGTTTTGTTTTAAACGTCCATCCATCCATCCATTTTACAATATAATTACAACACTTTATGTACATATTTATATACAGATTTGAACAATAAGTTATTCACTGAAATATATTTATTAATTGTGGTTCTTACAAAAAATATATCTTATAAAATATAAAAGCTAAAATGTCTCTTAAAGGCCTGCCCCTTTAATTAGTGCATACTAAATAATTTAACTTTAGCCTACTACTACAACCATATTATTTACCAGCAACATAAAGTGAAACAGAGGCAGAGGTGTCCTGCCACAGTCAGTAACAAATAAACAGAAAACAGTAGTGGTCAAATACAAATAAGGCAACAAGAGAAGTATCCCACACTTCTCGTTTGTAAAGTAAATCTGAACAGCATATATGGGCATCTACATCAACTATATGATTTGCCTGAGAAGCTGGACAGGACAAAAAAAAAAAAAAAACATCTATTTGTGGCGGACGTAATTCTTTTGTGGCGGGCCGCCACAAATAAATGAATGTGTGGGAAACACTGGTGGCTATAAAAACCTGTTTTTATGTTCTATTTATTTTATTTATTTATTTTTTATCGTGCTCTGTTTGTGTTGTGTTGTGTTTGCTCAGTTCTCGTATTATCTTTTAACTTGCCCATTGTACAGCACTTTGGCTACCCCTGTGGTAAATTTTAAATGTGCTTTATAAATAAAGTGAGTCAGTTAGTGCATTTGTGTTATCTGCTACAAGTCTGTTTGCTCAAGGATTCAAGGAGCTTTATTTTACATACTCGTACACATTTGGACTCAAGTATTAAGAAAAACAGTAATAAATGATTAATAGGCAATAACATAAGGCACTTAACAAGAGGACGGAAGAAGAGCAGAGGGGGACTATGGAGCACGGCTAGCGTTCAGCAGTCTGACAGCTTCAGGGAAGAATCTGCTTCTGAGCCTGGTGGTTTTACCCCTTATGCTCCGCAGCCGCATTTAGATGCTGAGGGACCTCCCCTTGCATCTGAGTGTAAAGTTTTGAGGTGTTGGGAAGGCTGTTTCCCACGGTCTCCTGTGCAGCCTTCGCCACCCTCTGCACGGTGATGCAGGTGCAGAGCACACTCTCCACCACACAGTTGTTGAAGCTCCTCAGGACTGAGCTCCCAAGTCCAGCTCGCCGTAGCTTCCTGAGGAAGTAGAGTCGCTCGTGGGCCTTCCTGACCAGACAGGACGTCTTGGTGCTCCAGTTGAGGTGCTTGGTTATGTGCACACCCAGGTACCTGAAGCTGGACACCACTTCCACGTCTGCTCCTCCGATGTACAGGGGGTGAGGGTGGCCTCTGTCCCTTCTGAATTCGACCACCATCTCCTTGGTCTTCTTCATGTTGACGTTGTTTTCTCTGCACCGCTGCTCCAGGTGTTCAACCCGAATTTAGTGTTTTTAGCCAAAAGTAGAAGAAGGCAGATGTACCCCGTACACGGATTGAGATTAAAGGCCTACTGAAACCCACTACTACCGACCACGCAGTCTGATAGTTTATATATCAATGATGAAATCTTAACATTATAACACATGCCAATACGGCCGGGTTAACTTATAAAGTGACATTTTAAATTTGCCGCTAAACTTCCGGTTCGAAACGCCTCTGAGGATGACGTATGCGCGTGACGTAGACCGGGGAACACGGGTATGCCTTCCACATTGAAGCCAATACGAAAAAGGTCTGTTTTCATTTCATAATTCCACAGTATTCTGGACATCTGTGTTCGTGAATCTGTTGCAATCATGTTCATTGCATTATGGAGAAGGAAGCTGAGCAAGCAAAGAAGAAAGTTGTCGGTGCGAAATGGACGTATTTTTCGAACGTAGTCAGCCACAACAGTACACAGCCGGCGCTTCTTTGTTTACATTCCCGAAAGATGCAGTCAAGATGGAAGAACTCGGATAACAGAGACTCTAACCAGGAGGACTTTTGACTTCGATACACAGACGCCTGTAGAGAACTGGGACAACACAGACTCTTACCAGGATTATTTTGATTTGGATGACAAAGACGCAGACGTGCTACTGTGAGTATGCAGCTTTGGCTTCTAAACATTTGATCGCTTGACCGTATGAGCGCAACTTTTTTTTGCGTATGTACGTAACTTTTTTAAAATATATAAGCTTTATGAACCTTGGGTTAGGTGAACGGTCTTTTGGGCTGAGTGATTGTGTGTGTTGATCAGGTGTTTGAATTGTATTGGCGTGTTCTATGGAGCTAGGAGCTAGCATAGGAGCTAGGAGCTAGCATAACACGTACCGTACCGTACGTGCGCGTCACGTACGTAACTTTTTAAAAATATATAAGCTTTATGAACCTTGGGTTAGGTGAACGGTCTTTTGGGCTGAGTGATTGTGTGTGTTGATCAGGTGTTTGAATTGTATTGGCGTGTTCTATGGAGCTAGGAGCTAGCAGAGGAGCTAGGAGCTAGCGTAACAAACACGCAGGTGTTTTTATGCAGGATTAATTTGTGGCATATTAAATATAAGCCTGGTTGTGTTGTGGCTAATAGAGTATATATATGTCTTGTGTTTATTTACTGTTGTAGTCATTCCCAGCTGAATATCAGCTCACCCCCGGCTCTCACAGCATCTTCCCTATCTGAATAGCTTCAACTCCCCACTAGTCCTTCACTTGCACTTTACTCATCCACAAATCTTTCATCCTCGCTCAAATTAATGGGGAAATTGTCGCTTTCTCGGTCCGAATCTCTCTCACTTCCTGCGGCCATCATTGTAAACAATAGGGAACTTTGCGTATATGTTCAACTGACTACGTCACGCTACTTCCGGTAGGGGCAAGCCTTTTTTTTATCAGATACCAAAAGTTGCAATCTTTATCGTCGTTGTTCTATACTAAATCCTTTCAGCAAAAATATGGCAATATCGCGAAATGATCAAGTATGACACATAGAATAGATCTGCTATCCCCGTTTAAATAAAAAAAAAATCATTTCAGTAGGCCTTTAATAAAATTACAGGAATTCCATCCCATCCATCCATTTTCTACCGCTTGTCCCTTTTGGGGTCGCGGGGGGTCGCTGGAGCCTATCTCAGCTGCATTCGGGCGGTAGGCGGGGTACACCCTGGACAAGTCGCCACCTCATCACAGGGCCAACACAGATGGACAGACAACATTCACACTCACGTTCACACACTATGGCCAATTTAGTGTTGCCAATCAACTTATCCCCAGGTGCATGTCTTTGGAGGTGGGAGGAAGCCGGAGTACCCAATTTAACAATTTCAATCATTCCAGTCATGAGGAAAGAAAGTAGTTCGTACTGAAGCAACTGAATTCTTGTTTTTTGTGTTGTTTCTAACGACCTAAACTGTTTTTCTCTCGCTCTTTTTGCACATAGGGGCCGCTGGTGATTACAATTATGATGACAACATGAAAGCCATTAATACTTTGGTTGAAACGGCGGCACGCATCGGTGAGAAGAAGGTGAAGAAAGCCTTATTGGCACTTGCCAAAAAACCACTTTTTTTTTCAAAGAAGAAGCAGAAGGAGTAAACACCCTGATGGTATTACTAATAATCATGTTCACATGCCACTTTGTAGTATCTTGCGTTGAAAAGATGGTCCTTAAACTGATGATTCCCAATCTTTAGTCACCTTATTTTATGTGAACACACCGTAAAAGCTAAAACAATAACACAACACAATTATTAACTCTAGATAGTGGTGCACTTTAACCTTTTACCTTGTTTTATACATCTGGTATGAGTTACCTTAACACACTTATCCTTAAGCGCTATTACCATCTTTTTATTCATCACGTTTCCTTGCTAAACTCTTTTCACATGTTCATGTTTTACCTGATATAAATCAAGACATAAAATAAAATGTATTATACATTGCAATTGTCCTTGTCGTTACATTATTTTACATTAAACCGGGGGTCACCAACCCTTTGGTGCCGCCCTAGTGGCTCCCCTGGAGGATTGAAAATGGAAAAAGATGGGGGGGGAAATAATGTTGTTGTTTTTGTTTGAGGACACACATGATACAAACCTTCCAAAATGTTAGAAAGCCCACTGTTTAATATGTTTGTGTGTATGCTTGACTGATGAGTATTTTGTGAACATCGTTTTGTCCTACTAATTTCGGCGGTTCTTGAACTCACCGTAGTGTGGACTGTGACGCAACAGTTTGTTTACATGTAAAATCTTCCACTCCTCCTTTGTCTCATTTTGTCCGCCAAACGTTTTATGCTGTGTGTGAGCTATGTTGATGTTATGAACTTCTGTGGAGTGCTAATCAGGCATATTTGGTCAGTGCATGACTGCCAGCTAATCCATGCTAACATGCTATTTAGGCTAGCTGTATGTAGAGCTGAAACGATTCCTCGAGTAACTCGAGTAATTCGATTACAAAATATATTCGAGGAATTTTCGCTGCCTGGGCGTCGTAAACATTTCTTTACGACATTTTGCCTCCTTTAGCAAACAGTAGTCAAAGCCCACGTTTCACACGGACTGTTTAGGTATTGCACGGCGTGTTTACGTCATAGGTCATACGCCCCCTGCACTGCACAACACCGCTCCTTTAAATACGCTTGAGTTTAGTCAACTTTTTTGCCGACATAACTCGCAATGGCAGACGCCGCAGATAGCAGTGGACAAGAGCCATAGCAAAACGAGGGAATTAAGAAGCAACAAAAGTTGTCTAAGGTGTGGGAACACCTCAAATGGAAGGAAAACGCAGTAGTATGCAAACATTGCAAAGTGGAGCTCGCATACCGCAATAGCACAAGTTCGATGCTGCAGCACCTGTCGAGAAAGCATCCGATTAAAGGACGTCCAGAGGCGAGGTAAGTCATCTATTATCAAATGTAAACGCAAAAGTTGTGTTAGTAAAATAAATGTTATTCATTATGATAACCAGGATGTGTTCTCACACTCCCGCGAAGTCATCAAAAGTGCAATTAGACCTTTCATTAGTAACCACGCGAAAGTAGTCATGCAAAGTTATTCGGATTATTCAAGTCATGCAACCACATACTACTTGGATATAATATTAATTTTGCACAATTTGTATATATATTTGTTTTCATCTCAAACATGTTATGATGGCAAAATGGACATTGATTACTATTTTGCATGCAATTAATGCAATGAACTGAATTGCATTCTCAAAATTCAAAACTGTTGTTGTCATTATTAAATGGTTTGTCTTTTTATATTATGTATGTATTGTTGGCAGGTTGAAAACGGCTCAGCGGATTTGGGTGGCGAAACCAACGTTTAAACGGCACCGTATAATAATCATCAAAAACGCACGAGAGACAAGAACTTCGTTTATGCGCACCTGTTATTATTAGCACACACAAATTGGCACAATCAACCACGGACACATTTTAGCTGTGCATGTCAGCCTTCAATAATGAAAACAGGCATTTAGGAAATAAAAGACAATTAGGCCAAACGCAATAATTGAGGGGACATCTTAACATGTATAATTAAACCTTAATTAAGCAAAAATATGATTTATTCGATTACTCGATTAATCGATCGGGATATTCGACAGCATACTCGAATAATAAAATGTTCGATAGCTGCAGCTCTAGCTGTATGTACATATTGCATCATTATGCCTAATTTGTAGGTATATTTGAGCTCATTTAATATAATTTACTTGTATCCTCTTTGTATATAATTTAGTTTTGCATATCTCATGACACATTATCTGTATGTATTATTGGCTGCTTTTCTGATTGTTGTTTGTGTGCCGTGTTGTTCCAGACAACAGCAAACATTACTTAGCTTGCCAAAGATTGTACTAAATCTATTAAAGGAAGACAGCCTGTCGTTTCCTTTAACGTGGACACACACATCTATACCTTTGGCCATTAAAAGCCAGTAATTTCCAGGAGTTATCTCACCTTCTGAGTAGCCTCTGATTTACGAATGGTTTCTAATGTCGTAAAAATGTGTAGAATAAATATTAAATTTCAACATTTGCTTCACATCTTGATACATCTTGATAGTAAACTATTATAGCTAATATAGACACTTGCATCATGTGTTGCTTTCATTATAAAATGTATATACAACTTTTCATTTTTTGCGTCTCCAGACAGATTTGTTTTTTGTATTTTTGGTCCAATATGGCTCTTTCAATGTTTTGGGTTGCCGACCTCTGCATTAAACCTTGTAAACATTGCATTTCTGGCTACAAATACATTTTAACACAGTGAGACAGCACCCTCTGATGGGCAAAACATTGTAGTAGTAAATTGTACATTCAGTAAAATACGACAAAAAATACTTTTACGTCACACATTTGATCATCAACCTTGTTTCCTCGTCAACCAGGTGCAAAGATACCGTGTATAATTTGCAATGTAACTTTAATTTCGATTAAATTGGAGCTCACTTTTGGATGTATTGATTGAGTGATTGAAACTTTTATTAGTAGATTTCACAGTACAGTACATATTCCGTACAATTGACCACTAAATGGTAACACCCGAATAAGTTGTTCAACTTGTTTAAGTCGGGGTCCACGTTAATCAATTCAAGGTTAGGTTGGGTTGCTATCAGCATACTTCAATCATCAACAATTTTATCATCTGAGAAATGGTCATTGTAACAGTGTAGGTCTCGCTTCGTAGGATATGTACAGCGAGCGGTAAACATAGTGAGCTCAGAAAGCATAAGAACAAGTATATACATTTGATTATTTACATTTGATTATTTACAATCCGGGGCGATGGGATGTGGTGGGGGGAGGGGGTTAGGCTAGGGATGTAGCTGCCTGGAAGTGTCCTTTTAGTGCGGTTTTGAAGGAGGGTATGGATGCACTTTCTTTTACACCTGTTGGGAGTGCATTCCATATTGATGTGGCATAGAAGGAGAATGACTTAAGACCTTTGTTAGATCGGAATCTGGGTTGTGGTTATGGCGGTCATTTACGTTCTGGAAGTAGTTTGACATGTACTTCGGTATCAGGGAGGTGTACCGGATTTTATAGACTAGGCTCAGTGCAAGTTGTTTTACTCTGTCCTCCACCCTGAGCCAGCCCACTTTGGAGAAGTGGGTAGGAGTGAGGTGGGATCTGGGGTGGAGGTCTAGAAATAACTTGACTAGCTTGTTCTGGGATGTTTGGAGTCTTGATTTGAGGGTTTTGGAGGTGCTGGGGTACCAGGAGGTGCATGCGTAATCGAAAAAGGGTTGAATCTTCATGGTGCTTTTGTTGACCAGAGAGAGTAGAGAAATCTTGTTCGTTGGTTGACCTTTTTGATTGCCTTGGTTGCCATTTTATCACAGGAAAGATTAGCCTCTAGAATGGAACCTAGGTAGGTGACCTCATCTTTCCTGGTGACAACAATGTCACCCACCTTAATAATGAAGTCACTGACTTTTTTGAGGTTCATTTGGGACCCAAATAGCATGGATTCCGTTTTACCTAAGTGTATTGATTGCTTATTGTCAGCGAGCCAGGTGCAAATTCTACAGAGTTCGGCACACAGGATTTTTTCCACCTGTGATTTGTCCTTGCCGGCTACCAGCAGGGCCGAGTCATCCGCAAACAGGAACAATTCACAGTCGCATGCTGATGACATGTCGTTTATGTATGTTAGGAACAGTAAAGGCCCTAATATACTGCCTTGGGGGACTACACAGCTTACTGAGAGGGGGGGGGGGCAGGGTGCCGTTCACCTCTACCACCTGTTTCCTCCCCTCCAAGTAACAATGCATCCAGCTCGATGAGGTTTTATCAAATCCGATTGCTTTAAGCTTATCCAACACTATAGCGTGGTTAACGGTGTCAAAAGCCTTCTGAAGGTCCAGCATGACCATGCCGCAGTATTTGCCCGCGTCCACCTCATGTTTGATGCGGTCGGTCAGATAGAGAATGCATGTGTCAGTGGAGTGGTTAGTTCTGAAGCCGTTTTGAAATTTGTGCATGAGTTTTTTAGTGGCAAGGTATCTATCGACCTGTTCATAAACAATTTTTTCCATTACTTTCGAAATGGAACTGAGAATAGAAACAGGTCGGTAGTTCTAATTTGCTTCCTTTTTTAAAAAGGGAGTTACTCTTGCTATCTTGAAATCTTTTGGTACTTGGCCTTGTTTAATTGAGAGGATTATTATGTGTGTGTGATGATTGGGGCAATGGTTGTTGCTGAGTCCCTGACGAATCTGGAGGGGATATTGTCAAGGCCAGTGGTCTTGTTTTGGTGGAGCGCGCTCAATTTTTTGAGCACCTCGTCAGCTGAGACCATTTCTAATGTGAAATCGTTGTTGAATACTCCTAGCTTTCGGTAGTAGGCTTTAATGTGTTCTACACCAAAGCGACCAGAGTGGTGGGACAGCTTGTTAACTAGAGTTGTGGCTATGCTGGTGAAAAAGGTGTTAAGTCTGCTTGCTACCTCCATTTTGTCTGTAATGAGGGAGTCGTCCTCCTTGATGTTGATGTTGGTGAGTCTGGTTTTAAGTTACTGGCTGCAGCCAGGAAGCTGGTTGTTGAGGATTTTCCAGAGCTCACATGGTTTATTTGTGTTTTCCTCTATTTTGTCCTTAAAGGCCTACCGAAATGATTTTTTTAAATTTAAACGGGAATAGCAGATCCATTCTATGTGTCATACTTGATCATTTCGCGATATTGCCATATTTTTGCTGAAAGGATTTAGTAGAGAAAATCGACGATAAAGTTCGCAACTTTTGCTCGCTGATAAAAAAAAAAACCTTGCCCCTACCGGAAGTAGCGTGACGTCACAAGCGGTAGTGCTGCTCACAATTCCCCGTTGTTTACAATGGAGCGAGAGATATTAGGAGCGAGAAAGTGACGATTACCCCATTAATTTGAGCGAGGATGAACGATTCGTGGATGAGGCACGTTAGAGTGAAGAACTAGAGGCAGTGCCGGACGTATCTTTTTTCGCTCTGACCGTAACTTAGGTACAAGCTGGCTCATTGGATTCCACACTCTCTCCTTTTTCTATTGTGGATCACGGATTTGTATTTTAAACCACCTCGGATACTATATCCTCTTGAAAATGAGAGTCGAGCACGCGAAATGGACACTCAGAGTGACTTTTATCTCCACGACAATACATCGGTGACACACTTAGCTACTGAGCTAACGTGATAGCATCGTTCTCAAATGCAGATAGAAACAAAAGAAATAAACCCCTGACTGGAAGGATAGATAGAAGATCAACAATACTACTATCAGGAGACACCGAACCAAACACTGGACATGTAAATACACGGTTAATGTGTATTCGACGCCTGTCGAAGCCTAGCAATGCTGTTGCTAACGACACTAACTTAACAACGGGACCTCGTCAGAGCTATGATAAAAACATTAGCGCTCCACCTACGCCAGCCAGCCCTCCTCAGCTCATCAACACCCGTGCTCACCTGCGTTCCAGCGTTTGACGATGCGGTCGGCGGCCCATAGACGTAGGAAGTCAAGGTGAGTTCGCCGCTAGCGCGTCTGCTATCCAAGTCAAAGTCCTCCTTGTTGTGTTGCTACAGCCAGCCGCATACACCGATCCCACCTACAACGTTCTTCTTTGCAGCCTCCATTGCAAAAGATTCACCAACACAGATGTCCAGAATACTGTGGAATTTTGTCGAAGAAAACAGAGCTCTGTGTATTGTGTCCAATATGGTCCAAACACTTCCGTGGATCTCTCGACGTCACGCACATACGTCATCCTCCAAAGGCGTTTTGAACCGGAAGTTTAGCGGGAAATTTAAAATTGCACTTTATAAGTTAACCAAGCCGTATTGGCATGTGTTGCAATGTTAAGATTTCATCATTGATATATAAACTATCAGACTGCGTGGTCGGTAGTAGTGGGTTTCAGTAGGCCTTTAATGTAATTTTTTTTAAAGGATTTAGTCAGGTTGTTTGCCTTATTTCTTAATTTATTGCATTGCTTTTTGAGTGTTGTAAGGATTGATTTGAGGTTATTATTGGGTTGTTTATCTACTTCGGTTTTGCACTTTTGGTATTCTGATTATTTTCTGTCTCTGTCTTTCATGGCAGCTAATAGGTCCGGATTCATCCATGGTTCAGAGCAGACTTTGATCCTGACTGTTGTCACGGGAGCCATATCATTTAGTATAGCTAGGAACGCTGTTTTAAAGCAATCCCAAGCATCATCGACCAGGTTGCTCGTGAGTAACTTGTGGTTTTCTTATTATTATTTTGGTTTATTATTGACAGTTCGCACTCGATAGCAGTGTCTCAATTCGACGGCTGCATCCTTCCAAGGACCCAGGCCCATGCAGTCGACGAGGTATGGATCCTGGCGAGAGCCCTCTTGCCTTCGGGACACTTCCTGGTTATGTCAGTTGTTCCCGCCCTTACAGTTACGTCACGTATCAGTCGCACGAGGAACGAACAATGGCAAACTTAAGGGGGGGAGATCCAAGATGGCGGCGTGAACGGTCTTGCTTGCGGGAGCAGCATCTAAAAATGAATATAATCCTGCGAAAACGGCTCGTGTATGATTGAAAAGAAACGTAATAGTTTCCCTTTAGTATTTAGTTCATTTTGTGTTTAATTTGGCTGTACTCTGACGGCTGCTCCTTTGAACTATGTCAACGTCTTCTGGCTCAAAAAGGAAACGTGTGGCGAGGAAAATGGCAGATAACGCTACTACCGGAGCTTCAAACCTGCTATTTGAGAACTGCCATTACTATATCATCGGTGGGGACAGCATGAAAATGCATCTCATGAATGAAAACGTTTTTCCTTCCCTGTCAGTAACACCGGAGAAGCCTCCCACCAAGAAAGGTAAAGATGAAAAGTAAATAAATGGTTGTACTTGTATAGCGCTTTTCTACCCCTTTTTAAGGAGCCCAAAGCGCTTTGACAGTATTTCCACATTCACCCATTCACACACACATTCACACACTGATGGCGGGAGCTGCCATGCAAGGCGCTAACCAGGACCCATCAGGAGCAAGGGTGAAGTTTCTTGCCCAAGGACACAACGGACGTGACTAGGATGGTAGAAGGTGGGGATTGAACCAGTAACCCTCAGATTGCTGGCACGGCCACTCTCCCAACTTCGCCACGCCCGCCACGCCGAAAAGGGCAATAGCGACATTGTTGCTACGCTATCAGCGTTAATTAATGCCCGCTCAGACGAGCTGAACGCCCGCTCAGACGAGCTGAACGCCCGCTCGGAGGAGCTGAAGAAGTTGAGTAGAGGAGGGCGGGGCAGAAGGAGTTGGAAAGCCAGTCGAAGCAGAGCGGAAGCGACCGAGAGCGAGAGGCAGAATCGGTTGAAAAATTTTGATATAGTAACGTTTGAATTGAAAATTTGTTTTTCGAATTCCTGGAATTTCGGGAAAACCGGGAATTTGTACAAAAAAAATGGAAACATTGGTTGTCCTAACGATGCGAAATGTTTTGAAGGTGTAATGGTCAAAAACGGTTGACAAATGTGGACTGTGAAAACTTTCCGGGAGGAGGTGAAAATACGCTTTGGAATTTGTTTTGATGTAGGTCAAATGGTAGTTTGATTGTCCAAGGTGAGTGGAGGGTGTGGATGGTGGAACGGTTCGAATCAGCTGAGAAATGTGAGAGTTGTGCATGTTTGAAAACTGACCAATTCATTTTCAATGGTCAAAATGTGCCGGGCAAACGGGACTTCTGGGTAACCCGGGATTTTTTATTTTTGGGGGGGAGCTCACGATTCCCGGTCTAGCCGAAGGTTTTGATAATTTAACTGTTCCGATCGGATGAAAACTGTGGGCTGTGGAACACGCCAAACTTTTGCGGCGGAATAATAATAAATACCTTTTAATAATTAATGCTTGGGCATTAACACAGTCACACAGAAAATACATTAATGGACGGATACTAATAGTGTCAGACTTTGTTCGATATCTTCGGGACGCTACATTATGGAGCAGCGCTCTCCTTGATCACAGCGCTAGTGAGCTGACACTCGTAGTGCCTCCTATTAATTGTATGTCGGGGGGGCGCTACATCAACCCTTTTGGAACAAGTGGAATCAAACACAACCTGTTACACCCGCTTATCAAGGAACTACTTGGAAAAAAACGCCTTCCATTTTATCAAGCAACTACTTGGAAAAAAACGCCCTTCAGTCTAAAGCAAAAGTCCTCGTCGCTCCGAAGAACGCAGTGCTCTTCGCAGACATCCTCTTCTTCAATCTCTCCGTCCTCTGCTAATAGTGCAGCTAAAAGATAGCTAAGAACAAAGTAATCAACCAATGCTGGAGAATCTTTCACAGTGTGATTTAGAACACATTTTATTGGACAAATATACAACTATGCATTGGCAATATTGTTTTGGATCACAACGTAAAGAAATCATTAATAGAGAAATTCATATCAGGACTTTAGGCTACAAAGTGTCGCCGCATTGCCGGAACGAGAAGTGCAAACAGCCCAATTTACAAATGATCGCACTGGGGGGGCGGGCCAAAAAGGTGTGCATACACGCTATGATTAGGCAGCCAGTAGATGGGGCTGGACCTTGGATAGGCGTTTGAAAAGATGGACCCGGTTACGTGATTGGCCACAGAAAGACAGATTTAGCCCGGTGATAGGCTTGGCAAAGATGGACTCGTGGAGACGATTAGCCGCCGCAAAGTTGTCCCGTTTTGTGGCTCCACCTCTACTATACACGGATAACCCAGCAGGCAAATCGAGCTTTGGAAAAACATGCTTCTTGACATTGTTTAATCAATGTTGGGTTCTGACGTTGATCTGACCATTGAAATTTGGTCAAATCCCAACCAACAACGTGCTTCCAATGTTGGACACATCAACGTTTTCTCAATTTACAAGTACAATTATTTTGCACTGTTCGGTGGGAAATGGATAGATGGATGCCAGTTTTAAAGGATGCATGTATAATCAATGTTGTAACAATGTCTTGTGCCTGCTAGGAACCCACTGACGTCACCAGTGGGACATGACAAATGGGTCGAATTCCAAACAGTTCCTCTAAAAGAAGTATGAAGGAAGTCAAAATAGTTTTATAAATAACGTTGCAATAACTCCATGGTTTGATTTTTAGAAATTTTCAGGACTTATGCCAATCCCAAATACACAAAAAGAGGTACCAATAGGTAAGAAAAGTTGCATCCCGGCCTCCCAGAGCCCACTCACCAAGGATTTCTGCTACCACTGAGGTCGTGGGTCAAACGCTCCTCCCTCAAACCAGTGACAGCGTCTGGAATTCACTTCCTGGGGGGGGCTAGGACTAGTAGCTGTGCAGCTAGGTACGCATAGCTCCCTCCAGCACCAGCTCTTCCTCCTGCAAGGCCGGCGCAAGTCTCTTTACCAGCAGGGGCGCCATCGGTTCTTCAAGCAGCAAAGGACTCTCCGGAGGAGTACAGCGCTGAGTCGATGGACGAGTGGTACCTTAAGGTGCTGATTGAGCTGGAGTTGGAGGACCAGCTTTGTTTAGCAGCCATTTTCAAAGCCTACTCCAGTCAAGCCTACACCTCCTGCACGGCCTTCGCCGCCAGTCTTGCGTTATGCCAAGCTGCCACCTCCTGCACGACCGCCGCTTTGTGTCCTACATCCAGCGAGGCCTACACCTCCAGTGCTCTGCCCAGCCAGGTCGCTTCCTGCTGCTCCAAAGGTGCTGCTGCAGTTGCCACTCGTGGCCTCTGTGCGTCTGCCGCCGTCGCCCCACCCTGCAGCTCCAGTGGGTCTGCCGCTCGTGGCTCCAGTGGGTCTGCCGCAGTCGCAGCCCGCGGCTCCAGTGGTCTACCGCAGTCGCCGCCCACAGCTCCACTGGGTCTTCCGCTGTCGCCGCCAACGGATACATTGGGTTTGCCGCAGTCTCTGCCCGCGTCTTCAGTGGGTCTGCCGCAGTCACTGCCAATGTCTCCAGTGGGTCTTCCCGCAGCACCGCCATCCTCGTCTCCAGCAGGTCTTCCCACAATGCCACCATCCTCGTCTACAGCGGGTCTTTCCACAACGCTGCATTCCTCGTCTCCAGCGGGTCTTCTTACAAAGCCGCCATCCTCGTCTCCAGCTCTGCAGTCAGCTCCAGCCGCGTCTCCAGCTCTGCAGTCAGCTCGACCTCGAACCCAGCCGCCAGCTCTGCAGTAAGCTCGACCTGCAGCCTGGCTGACAGCTCTGCAGTCAGCTATACCTGCAGCCTGGACGACAGCTCTGCAGTCAGCTAGACTGCCAGCCCAGCCACCTGCTGCTGCAGCCAGCTCCAGCATTGCATCCAGTACTGCAGCCTCCGCAACTTCCAGCTTACCTGCCGCACAGGCCCCAGTCTGACTGGCACCCGCACTCCGCCGCCTCGTCGGCCAAGAATATGGCCATTCCATGGACGCCCTTCGGGCCAACAGAAGCAATGCTCAGGACCCTGGCATGGACCCTCACGGCTGCTGGTACATGGCTGCCACTCGCATTTACCTCTTCGTCAGCCATGGTTTTGGCTGTTTCCTGCGGTTGCAGCGGCGTTCGACTGGCTGCCCCCACTTGATTTGTCCCAGGTGGCTTCAGGGACACTTGGTCTGGCGACCCTCCGCCAACTCTTACCTCAACCCTTCTGTGATTTTGGACTTGTGTTTTTTTTTTTGGGGGGGGGGGGGGGGGGGGGTAGTGTAACAAACTGTTTGTTTTAGTTGTTGGGAGTTGTTGGCTTCACTTCCTGTTTTACACTCTTATTTTGGTTCCACTTCCTGTTTTGTTTGTATGTCTTTTGCTCTAGCTTTACTCTCTTTCTTAGCGCTTCCCTCCTCACCTGCGGCTTGTTTGCGTTAATTGTCTCACCTGGTTTTGGAGGGCTATTGGAGACAGTCTCTCTTCCTCTTCTCCAGTCTCTTTATTTGTCCGCCCAATTCGAATGGCTGTGAACAAATATTGACCCATAGGGCACTTCAGGGTGCCATCAACATAGTTTCTACCAATCATGATCAAGATCTGAGTTTGTGGGGCTGAGTTAACGTTTCGTGTAAAACGGTCAAAACCAGAGATGCCCAGTTTGGCGCCATGCCACGCCCACATCTTAAGACGTAAGAAAAATGTGTTAGCAATTGTCATCACGTCCAAGTGTAGTATCTGTCATTTTAACCGTGACTCATTTCGTCAAAGTCCCTTGGAGGACTTCATTAAAGTATGACCCGTTTTTTCCTCAAAAATGGCCAACAACCATCGGAGCAAAGTTTGGCACCATGCCACGCCCACATCTTATGGTGTACAAAAAAATGTGTTTGCAATTTATCATCACCAATATGTGTAGTGTCTGTAATTTTAATTGCGACTCATTTAGTCAAAGTCCCTAGGAGGAGTTCGTTAAAATGGCCTACGGAACCCAAGATGGCCGACTTCTTGTGTGTTTTCAGGTATGGGTTCTTGAGACTTTTATGTGCGTCCCGTCATGATAGACGTCTCCTGCGAGTTTCGTGTCGATACGTGAAACTGGTAGGAGGGGCAAATTTTTTCTATTTTTACAGGGGGCACCAAAGAGCCAACTTTGAATTTTCCAAAGTGTAACATTTTTTCGCCATACCTGACACCCTGCCAATCCAATCCAATCCAATCCACTTTATTTATATAGCACATTTACACAACAAGAATGTTTCCAAAGTGCTGCACAGCCATGTTAAAAACAATATTAAAAACAATATTAAAAACAATATTATGCTACACCAATGACTGAATAAAAATAAAGAATAAATGAATAGAAAACCAATACAGAGACAATATAAAAAATAAATATGATTAAAAACGATTTAAAAGGGTAAAACCAATTACAACAGTAAAATAGACATCAAAATTTATAAAAAAAAACACACAGGACAACAGAGGACAGAAGACCACACAACTCACGTAGTGTTAAAAGCCAAATAATAAAAGTGGGTCTTAAGACGAGACTTAAAACACTCCACTGTGGAAGCAGTTTGAACATGGAGGGGCAGAGTGTTCCAGAGTTTAGGGCCGACCACAGAGAAGGTCCTGTCTCCCCTGGTTTTAAGTCTCGTCCTGGGCACCACGAGCTGGAGCTGGCTCTGGGACCTCAGAGCGCGCGCAGGAGTGTAAATTTGGATGAGGTCCGAGATATACTGAGGTGCCAGTCCATGTAAAGCTTTAAAAAAAAAAACAGCAAGATGTTTGATGTCCAAAAGCCAAATATGGGGACTTTTTTGTGCATGTTAAGGGCCCTAAAAGAAAAATAATAAACACTTGCATTTCATTCATCCATCCATTTCCTACCGCTTGTCTTATTATGTTGGTGATTTTGAAGTGGGGGGAGGGGCTTCTGCTTCTCAGACCGCCTCCGTTCCTAACATCCTAAATGACCATGCAGTTTTAACCTCGGGGGCTCCCAATGACTAGTATTGCCCTGGGCCTCCAGTTCAGTAAATACGCCCCTGTGCCCATTTATACCGGAAATAGCCGCAAAATAGCCGCCTTTCACGGCCTTCAGTCTTAAGTGAGAGTTCTCCTGTTCGGAAGGACGTCCTCCTCTCCTTGCATCTCTCCCTCCTCAGCTAAAAGATGGCTTCCAACAAGAAGATCATCAGCAAAACGCTGGAGAATCTTTCCAAGGCCAACTTTGAGAAGTTCTGCGAGGCCCTGGTGGACCGCCGCGGGGACCGGAGAGTCCCGGTCAGCAAGGTGGAGGGAAAGAACTTTCTGGCGGTCACCAACGTGCTGGTGTCCACCTTCACCGAGGCAGGAGCTCCGGCGGTCACATCGGAACTCTTGAGGGACATCGACTGCATGGAGGACGCAGAAAATCTTGGTAAACTCATGTTCGTTATCGTCTTGCGCGCCAAGACTCACTTTGTCTTTTTTTTTACTTTCACTTTGCAGCGCGTCATGGTTCTTTTTCCAGCAGAATGTAACGTTTCTTCTTTGGTTTGTTTTGACCAAAAAAATAACGAAACTTCGACATATTTCGCCTTTTTTCTTTATTAAACACAAAAAACAACGTAAGTCAAGATATGTTAAGGTGTGGAACACTGACAATAGAATATGTGTTAACGTTGTATAGATTATGTAATAAGAATTGACAAATGTGTATGAATATACTTACAGTATATAAACACAAACATATATATTATTGTGTGTGAGTGCGTGCGTGCGTGTGCGTGCGTGCGTGTGTGTGTGGGTGTGCGTGTGTGTGTGTGTGTGTGTGTGTGTGTGTGTGTGTTATATAGTTTATATAGTCAGGAAGTAGTCCCTGGACATACTTGGTATACCCAAATTTGTAGGTATCAGTAAATATATATATATATATATATATATATATATATATATATATATATAATATATATATATATATATATATATGTATATGTATATATATATATACTGTAAATATATATATATATACATATATATATACAATAATAATAAGTGCTTATTACATTTGAACAGAAGTGTAGTGTAGAACAGGTAAACAGATGTTAACAGTAAATGAACAAGTAGATCAATAATCCATTTCCTACCGCTTGTCCCTCATAATTTTGAGAGAATAATTAAATTGGAGATGACAGAATTTGTTACTACATATGAAAAAAAAATAAAAAATGTTGTGGTCCCCTTTGTTTTGAAAAGTATCGACATACATTTTGGTAAATAATTGGTATCGGGACAACCCTAATGTGTGTGTGTGTGTGTGTGTGTGTATAAATATATATATATATATATTTATATATATATATATATATATATATATATATATATATATATATGGGCATATATATATATATATATTAGTGCATCTGCCTCACAATACGAAGGTCCTGAGTAGTCCTGAGTTCAATCCCGGACTCGGGATCTTTCTGTGTGTAGTTTGCATGTTCTCCCTGTGACTGCGTGGGTTCCCTCCGGGTACTCCGGCTTCCTCCCACCTCCAAAGACATGCACCTGGGGATAGGTTGATTGGCAACACTAAATGGTCTCTAGTGTGTGAATGTTGTCTTTCTATCTGTGTTGGCCCTGTGATGAGGTGGCGACTTGTCCAGGGTGTACCCCGCCTTTCGCCTGATTGTAGCTGAGATAGGCTCCAGCGACCCCAAAAGGGACAAGCGGTAGAAAACGGATGGATGATGGATATATATATATATATATATATATATATATTATATATATATATATATATATATATATATATATATATATATATATATATATATATATATATATATTAGGGGTGTGGGAAAAAATTGATTCGATTTCGAATCGCGATTCTCACGTTGTGCGATTCAGAATCGATTCTCATTTTTAAAAAATCGATTAAAAAAAAAAAATTGTATTTTTTTTATTTTTTTATTTTTTTAAATTAATCAATCCAACAAAACAATACACAGCAATACCATAACAATGCAATTCCAAAACCAAACCCGACCGAGCAACACTCAGAACTGCAATAAACAGAGCAATTGAGAGGAGACACAAACACGACACAGAAGAAACCAAAAGTAGTGAAACAAAACTTAATATTATCAACAACAGCATCAATATTAGTTACAATTTCAACATAGCAGTGATTAAAAATTTGATATTTAAAAAAAAAAAAAAAGAACAATAGTGTCACAGTGGCTTACACTTGCATCGCATCTCATAAGCTTGACAACACACTGTGTCCAATATTTTCACAAAGATAAAATAAGTCACATTTTTGGTTCATTTAATAGTTAAAACAAATTTACATTATTGCAATCAGTTGATAAAACATTGTCCTTTACAATTATAAAAGCTTCTTACAAAAATCTACTACTCTGCTTGCATGTCAGCAGACTGGGGTAGATCCTGCTGAAATCCTATGTATTGAATGAATAGAGAATCCTTTTGAATCGGGGAAAAAAATCGTTTTTGAATCGAGAATCGTGTTAAATTGAAAAAAAATTGATTTTGAATCGAATCGTGACCCCAAGAATCGATATTGAATCAAAACGTGGGACACCCAAAGATTCACAGCCCTAATATATCAGAATCAGAATAGTTTTAGAATCAGATATATATATATATATATATATATATATATATATATATATATATATATATATATATATATATATATATATATATATATATATATATATATATATATATATATATATATATATATATATACATATACATATGTATATATGTATATATATACATATGCATATGTATATATGTATATACTGTATGTATGTATATGTATTTTTGTATATACTGTATGTATGTGTGTGTGTATATGCACATATATACATACTTATTAGTGTTGTCCCGATACCAATATTTTGGTACCGGTGCCGGTATTTTCCATTCTATTATTTTGTCAACATTATTAAGGACAAGTGGTACAAAATGAATTATTAATCTACATGTTCATTTACTGTTAATATCTGCTTACTTTCTCTTTTAACATGTTCTATCTACACGTCTGTTAAAATGTAATAATCATTTATTCTTCTGTTGTTTGGATGCTTTACATTAGTTTTGGATGATACCACAAATTTGTGTATCAATCCGATACCAAGTCGTTACAGGATCATACATTGGTCATATTCAAAGTCCTCATGTGTCCAGGGATATATTTACTGAGTTTAAAAACATAACATACATTTTTTTTTAAAGAAAGAAGATGTTGTGATGCCAAAAAATATCTTAAAGTTAAAGTACCAATGATTGTCACACACACACTAGGTGTGGTGAAATTTGTCCTCTGCATTTGACCCATCCCCTTGATCACCCCCTGGGAGGTGAGGGGAGCAGTGGGCAGCAGCAGTGGGCAGCAGCAGTGCCGCGCCCGGGAATCATTTTTTGGTGATTCAACCCCCAATTCCAACCCTTGATGCTGAGTGCCAAGCAGGGAGGTAATGGGTCCCATTTTTTATAGTCTTTGGTATGACTCGGCCGGGGTTTGAACTCACAACCTACCGATCTCAGGGCGGACACTCTAACCACTAGGTCACAATCATAATAGTATCGACTAGATACGCTACTATACTTGGTATAATTACAGTGGATGTTAGGTGTAGATCCACCCATGGCGTTTGTTTACATTTTGACGCCGGTGAGCTACGGTGTGTATTGAATCTTAATGTATACATATGTTAGTGTGTATGTATATATATATATATATATATATATATATATATATATATATATATATATATATATATATATATATATATATATATATATACTGTATATACATATACATTTCAATTAAAATGACTGCAGATTGTTAAGTATGCAAGTTGTCCTGTACTAAATATATGTAAATGCTAAATTTCCATCTTCATATTTTTGCAGATGCCCAGTGCACGGTTAGAGCAGGACGCCCGGCCGGAGGCGCAGATGGCGTCAGTACGAGGTCAAGCGTTGACAACGATAATTCAAGCAAAGGTAGTACTCTAGTCATCGTCGCCACTCTAACCTAGACCACCGATGGGGGTGTGATAGGATAGTGCCCTATAACACAGTACTACATGTTATTTGTACACATTAATATGTTGGAATGTCCAAATGTTAGGACACGCCCCCTATGGGCTTTGTTGAAAATGATTTGTAAGTTTTAGCATCATTAAACAAATAGTGAAGGACTTACAGGCAATATTATAATATTGTGAGAAAAAAAAAACTATTTTAAAATAATTGTGTAGAAATTGGTATGCCATTTTACCTGATTAAAGTAAAAAATATTGTGGGGGAAAAAAAAATTTTTTTAGTTGCAAAATTGTGAGAAAACGTTTTGATAAAATAACTTTTAGGAATAATGTGAAATGTTCTTTTATTTTACAAGACACAAGAAATACACGGTGCACATACCCGTGTAAAAAAAATATCCAAGGAGGGGAATCTTAAACGATGGTTTAGTGTGGCTGAAACGGGGCTTAGGCTAAATTCGTTTAAGGGGTTATCCAGCTTAATGTAGACCGGGCCTAAAACCCTGGGAGTTGTAGTCTTAATGAAAATAGATGTTTTTTGGTGAAAATGTCAAAGAAAACTTCAAATATAACATGACAGTTTATTTTGTTATTTCCTGCTTAAAGTAATCAACAAATAAGAAACTTTCCATCAGATTTAAATCCACAACTTTCAGGGTTTAAAAAAAAAAAAAATTGTTGTACACCTGGACTTATTAGACATGTAAAGTAGTTGCTAACTTCTCTTATTTTGTCTCATTTCTTCTTCTTCAGGACAGCACTTTGTGGATAAACACAAGGTGGAGCTTATCAAGAGAGTGACCAACATTAGTGCCATTCTGGATCAACTCCTGGACAAGAAAGTCATCCAGGATGAAGTCTACGAAATGATCCTGAGGATGAACGTCAGCCAACAAAAGATGAGGGAAATCTACTTGCAGGCTCTCCAGTCCGGCAACAAGGCCAAGGACGTCTTCTTGGCAATCCTGGAGGAGGAAGAGCCTTACCTGTTGGCAGACCTCAGGCGGAACAAGTAGAGCCAGCTACCAGTTCCTGTGGTATTGCTAAGCAACGTCTTCTCTGCTCTCTCTTTTAGATCCGATCTGTCTCTCCTCTGATCATTTTATACGGCGACTAACTACAGTAGTATTTCAACTCGCGAGCTCAAATGTTTCTACCATCCAGATTTGAAACAACGGAATCTTAAATCAGCGTCGCCCAGTGAAATTAACTTAAACCAAATTCATCTGTGTTTGGTCCTCGCGAAATTCCAACATGTAACACGCCTTTTAAAAAAGAAAACTAACTTTTCGATAATAATCATTGTATGAGAACCAAAACAATAGTAGTTTTGTGAATGTAAAATTGTACATTATCACTTGGGCTTCACTTGACTGATGTGGACTTTGGACTGCTGTGGACTTTGGACTGCTTCTCAACAGTATAACAATGGACAATTGGTATTGTTCGTGTTGCACACCTACGTATTTAGGTGACGGACCGCAGAGGTCAAAGGCAACAAGAAGTGATATGTATGTCTGCCTGGGGCCCGGTGAGCAAGGCACGAACGTTCCCACTTCCAGTGGTCGGGGGGCAGGATTGTGTCGATCTCTAGACAGTACCTACTTCAAAAAGTGGAGGCTCGTAACTCAAAAGAGCTGAGAGAGCTTTTATATTAGAATATTGGTAAGTCGAAGTACTACAGTACTACTAATGCTACATAGAAACGGGTATTTATCGCTCTTTTTAGAACTTCTACTTTCGTGTTTTATGCGCCACTTTCTTTAACACGGAGTCTTAAAGTGTTTTAATCTTGCCTGTCAACCTTACCGTTTTTGCTGGGAAATCCTGTTTTTGTCCTTCATTCCGTTCCCGTTTCCTTACTTCAGGGATGCCAACTGCTGCATGGGTCAGCTGGAGAGGGTCAGAGCCATGTATAGCGAGAGTAAGGTCAACTGGGTTTCCAAGTTGGTAGCAAACATGGCGCCCTGTAGTCACGTGAGGAGCTTTTGACCAATCATTCAGGAGATCCTCTGGCCATACTCACACGTTCACAGGTTGCTATGCTACCTTCTTTGAAACCGCGTTG